>NC_047107.1:7452909-7604548 GCF_902500255.1 Thalassophryne amazonica | reverse complement strand
CGCTATATAAGAAAAAAGTTGAAAAAAAACAAATCATTCAATAATTATGTTTTTAATTACTCTTTATTTTAACATAACTCACATAATACACACTTAGAAAACACTATTTAGTTGATTACTCCATTAAACAAATCGTCCAAAAATTGCAATAAAGACAGACTTATTTTTTAATTATTCTATAAAAACAAATTCAATAATTATGTTTCAATTACTCTTTAACATAATTCAGATAATACACAATTAGAAAACACTATTTCTTTGATTACTCCATTAAAGAAATCATCCAATAATTACAATAAAGACACAATTATTTTGTTAATTATTCTATAAAAACAAATCATTCAATAATTATGTTTTAATTACTCTTTAATTTAACATAATTCACATAATACACAATTAGAAAACACTATTTCTTTGATTACTCCATTAAACAAAGCATCCAATAATTACAAAAAGACACTATTACTTTTTTAATTATTCTATAAAAACAAATAATTCAATAATTACTTTTAAATTACTGTTTAATTTAACATAATTCAGATAATACACAATTAGAAAACACTATTTCTTTGATTACTCCATTAAACAAATCATCCAGTAATTACAATAAAGACA
Organism: Thalassophryne amazonica; assembly: GCF_902500255.1. Classification (NCBI taxonomy): domain Eukaryota; kingdom Metazoa; phylum Chordata; class Actinopteri; order Batrachoidiformes; family Batrachoididae; genus Thalassophryne; species Thalassophryne amazonica. The sequence goes on along the minus strand of NC_047107.1, from coordinate 7,603,933 downwards.
ATTATTTTTAATTATTCTATAAAAAAACAAATCATTCAATAATTATGTTTTAATTACTCTTTAATTTAACATAATTCAGATAATACACAATTAGAAAACACTATTTCTTTGATTACTCCATTAAACAAATCATCCAGTAATTACAATAAAGACACAATTATTTTTAATTATTCTGTAAAAAAAATTCAATAATTATATTTTTAATTACTCTTTATTTTAACATAACTCACATAATACACAATTAGAAAACACTATTACTTTGATTACTCAATTAAACAAATCATACAGTAATTACAATAAAGAAACAATTATTTTTAATTATTCTATAAAAAAACAAATCATTCAATAATTATGTTTTTAATTACTCTTTATTTGAACATAACTCACATAATACACAATTAGAAAACACTATTTCTTTGATTACTCCATTAAACAAATCATCCAGTAATTACAATAAAGACACAATTATTTTTAATTATTCTGTAAAAAAAAGTCAATAATTATATTTTTAATTACTCTTTATTTTAACATAACTCACATAATACACAATTAGAAAACACTATTACTTTGATTACTCAATTAAACAAATCATCCAGTAATTACATTAAAGAAACAATTATTTTTAATTATTCTATAAAAAAAACAAATCATTCAATAATTATGTTTTTAATTACTCTTTATTTGAACATAACTCACATAATACACAATTAGAAAACACTATTTCTTTGATTACTCCATTAAACAAATCATCCAGTAATTACAATAAAGACACAATTATTTTTAATTATTCTGTAAAAAAAATTCAATAATTATATTTTTAATTACTCTTTATTTTAACATAACTCACATAATACACAATTAGAAAACACTATTACTTTGATTACTCAATTAAACAAATCATCCAGTAATTACAATAAAGAAACAATTATTTTTAATTATTCTATAAAAAAAACAAATCATTCAATAATTATGTTTTTAATTACTGTTTAATTTAACCTAATTCACATAATACACAATTAGAAAACACTATTTCTTTGATTACTCCATTAAACAACTCATCCATTAATTACAAAAAGACACAAATATTTTTTTAATTATTCTATAAAAACAAATCATTCAATAATTATGTTTTTAATTACTCTTTAATTTAACATAATTGACATAATACACAATTAGAAAACACTATTTCATTGATTACTCCATTAAACAAATCATTCAAAAATGATAATAAAGACACACTTATTTTTTTATTATTCTATAAAAACAAATTCAATAATAATGTTTTAATTACTCTTTAATTTAACATAATTCAGATAATACACACTTAGAAAACACTATTTCTTTGATTACTCCATTAAAGAAATCATCCAATAATTACAATAAAGACACAATTATTTTGTTAATTATTCTATAAAAACAAATCATTCAATAATTATGTTTTAATTACTCTTTAATTGAACATAATTCACATAATACACAATTAGAAAACACTATTTCTTTGATTACTCCATTAAACAAAGCATCCAATAATTACAAAAAGACACTATTACTTTTTTAATTATTCTATAAAAACAAATAATTCAATAATTACTTTTAAATTACTGTTTAATTTAACATAATTCAGATAATACACAATTAGAAAACACTATTTCTTTGATTACTCCATTAAACAAATCATCCAGTAATTACAATAAAGACACAATTATTTTTAATTATTCTATAAAAAAACAAATCATTCAATAATTATGTTTTAATTACTCTTTAATTTAACATAATTCAGATAATACACAATTAGAAAACACTATTTCTTTGATTACTCAATTAAACAAATCATCCAGTAATTACAATAAAGAAACAATTATTATTAATTATTCTGTAAAAAAAATAATTCAATAATTATATTTTTAATTACTCTTTATTTTAACATAACTCACATAATACACAATTAGAATACACTATTACTTTGATTACTCAATTAAACAAATCATCCAGTAATTACAATAAAGAAACAATTATTTTTATTTATTCTATAAAAAAACAAATCATTCAATAATTATATTTTTAATTACTCTTTAGTTTAACATAATTCAGATAATACACAATTAGAAAACACTATTTCTTTGATTTCTCCATTAAACAAATCATCCAAAAATTATTAATAAAGACACAATTTTTTTTATTATTCTATAAAAACAAATTCAATAATTATGTTTTAATTACTCTTTAATTTAACATAATTCAGATAACACACAATTAGAAAACACTATTACTTGATTACTCCATTAAACAAATCATCCAGTAATTACAATAAAGACACAAATATTTTTTAATTATTCTATAAAAAACAAATAATTCAATAATTATTTTTAAATTACTGTTTCTTTTAACATAATTCACATAATACACAATTAGAAAACACTATTTCTTTGATTACTCCATTAAACAAATCATCCAAAAATTGCAATAAAGACAGACTTATTTTTTAATTATTCTATAAAAACAAATTCAATAATTATGTTTCAATTACTCTTTAACATAATTCAGATAATACACAATTAGAAAACACTATTTCTTTGATTACTCCATTAAACAAATCATCCAGTAATTACAATAAAGACACAATTATTTTTAATTATTTTATAAAAAAAATAATTCAATAATTATATTTTTAATTACTCTTTATTTTAACATAACTCACATAATACACAATTAGAAAACACTATTTCTGTGATTACTCCATTAAACAAATCATCCAATAATTACAAGAAAGACACAATTATTTTTAATTATTCTATAAAAAAAACAATCTTTCAATAATTATGTTTTTAATTACTCTTTAATTTAACATACTTGACATTATACACAATTAGAAAACACTATTTCATTGATTACTCCATTAAACAAATCATTCAAAAATGACAATAAAGACACACTTATTTTTTTATTATTCTATAAAAACAAATTCAATAATTATGTTTTAATTACTCTTTAATTTAACATAATTCAGATAATACACAATTAGAAAATACTATTTCTTTGATTACACATTAAACAAATCATCCAGTAATTACAATAAAGACACAGTTATTTTTAATTATTCTATAAAAAAACAAATCATTCAATAATTATGTTTTAATTACTCTTTAATTTAACATAATTCAGATAATACACAATTAGAAAACACTATATCTTTGATTACTCCATTAAACAAATCATCCAAAAATTACAATAAAGACACACTTATTTTTTAATTATTCTATAATAACAAATTCAATCATTATGTTTTAATTACTCTTTAATTTAACATAATTCAGATAATACACAATTAGAAAACACTATTACTTGATTGCACCATTAAACAAATCATCCAGTAATAACAATAAAGACACAATTATTTTTAATTATTCTATAAAAAAAACAATTCATTCAATAATTATGTTTTAATTACTCTTTAATTTAACATAATTCACATAATACACTATTAGAAAACACTACTTCTTTGATTACTCCATTAAACAAATCATCCAATAATGACAAAAAGACACAATTACTTTTTTAATTATTCTATAAACAACAAATCATTCAATAATTATTTTTGAATTACTCTTTAATTTAACATAATTCAGATAATACACAATTAGAAAACACTATTTCTTTGATTACTCCATTAAACAAATCATCCAGTAATTACAATAAAGACACAATTATTTTTAATTATTCTATAAAAAAAATAATTCAATAATTATATTTTTAATTACTCTTTATTTTAACATAACTCACATAATACACAATTAGAAAACACTATTTCTTTGATTACTCCATTAAACAAATCATCCAATAATTACAAGAAAGACAGAATTATTTTTAATTATTCTATAAAAAAAACAAATCTTTCAATAATTATGTTTTTAATTACTCTTTAATTTAACATAATTGACATAATACACAATTAGAAAACACTATTTCATTGATTACTCCATTAAACTAATCATTCAAAAATGACAATAAAGACACACTTATTTTTTTATTATTCTATAAAAACAAATTCAATAATAATGTTTTAATTACTCTTTAACATAATTCAGATAATACACACTTAGAAAACACTATTTCTTTGATTACTCCATTAAAGAAATCATCCAATAATTACAATAAAGACACAATTATTTTGTTAATTATTCTATAAAAACAAATCATTCAATAATTATGTTTTAATTACTCTTTAATTTAACATAATTCACATAATACACAATTAGAAAACACTATTTCTTTGATTACTCCATTAAACAAAGCATCCAATAATTACAAAAAGACACTATTACTTTTTTAATTATTCTATAAAAACAAATAATTCAATAATTACTTTTAAATTACTGTGTAATTTAACCTAATTCAAATAATACACAATTAGAAAACACTATTTCGTTGATTACTCCATTAAACAACTCATCCATTAATTACAAAAAGACACAAATATTTTTTTAATTATTCTATAAAAACAAATCATTCAATAATTATGTTTTTAATTACTCTTTAATTTAACATAATTGACATAATACACAATTAGAAAACACTATTTCATTGATCACTCCATTAAACAAATCATTCAAAAATGATAATAAAGACACACTTATTTTTTTTATTATTCTATAAAAACAAATTCAATAATAATGTTTTAATTACTCTTTAATTTAACATAATTCAGATAATACACACTTAGAAAACACTATTTCTTTGATTACTCCATTAAAGAAATCATCCAATAATTACAATAAAGACACAATTATTTTGTTAATTATTCTATACAAACAAATGATTCAATAATTATGTTTTAATTACTCTTTAATTTAACATAATTCACATAATACACTATTAGAAAACACTACTTCTTTGATTACTCCATTAAACAAATCATCCAATAATGACAAAAAGACACAATTACTTTTTTAATTATTCTATAAAAAACAAATAATTCAATAATTATTTTTAAATTACTCTTTAATTTAACATAATTCAGATAATACACACTTAGAAAACACTATTTCTTTGATTACTCCATTAAACAAATCATCCAATAATTACAATAAAGACACAAATATTTTTTTAATTATTCTATAAAAACAAATCATTAATAATTATGTTTTTAATTACTCTTTAATTTAACATAATTCACATAATACACAATTAGAAAACACTATTACTTTGATTACTCCATTAAACAAATCATCCAAAAATTACAATAAAGACACAATTATTTTTAATTATTCTATAAAAAACAAATCATTCAATAATTATTTTTGAATTACTCTTTAATTTAACATAATTCAGATAATACACAATTAGAAAACACTATTTCTTTGATTACTCCATTAAACAAATCATCCAGTAATTACAATAAATGCACAATTATTTTTAATTATTCTATAAAAAAAACCAAATCTTTCAATAATTATATTTTTAATTACTCTTTATTTTAACATAACTCACATAATACACAATTAGAAAACACTATTTACCCCAAAAACATTATAAAAGATTGTAGCAGTAAATGGACATACGGATGGTAGAGGGTCACTGACATACAATGAGGAAAATCAGTATTTGAACACCCTACAATTTTGCAAGTTCTCCCACTTAGACATCATGGAGGGGTCTGAAATTTTCATCTTAGGCGCATGTCCAATGCGAGAGACATAATCTAAAAAAAAAAAAAAAAAATCCTGAAATCACAATGCATTATTTTTTTTATAATTTATTTTTATGTTACTGCTGCAAATAAGTAGTTGAACACCTGTGAAAATCAATGTTAATATTTGGTACAGTAGCCTTTGTTTGCAATTACAGAGACCAAACATTTCTTGTAGTTTTTCACCAGGTTTGCACACACTGCAGCAGGGATTTTGGTCCACTCCTCCATACAGATCTTCTCTAGCTCTTTCAGGTTTGGAGTTTCAGCGCCCTCCAAAGATTTTCTATTAGGTTCAGGTCTAGAGACTGGCCAAGCCACTCCAAGACCTTGAAATGCTTCTTACGGAGCCCCTCCTTAGTTGCCCTGGCTGTGTGTTTGGGGTCATTGTCGTGCTGGAAGAACCAGCCATGACCCATCTTCAATGCTTGAACTGAGGGAAGGAGGTTGTTTGTCAAAATCTTGCAATACATGACCCCATCCATCCTCCCTTCAATACGGTGCAGTCGTCCTGTCCCCTTTGTAGAGAGCACCCCCAGAGTATGATGTTTCCACCCCCATGCTTCAAGGTTGGGATGGTTTTCTTGGGGTTGTTCTCATCCTCTCAACACAGCAAGTGGAGTTATAATAATAATAAGTTGATTCCAAAAAGCTCTATTTTGGTCTCATCTGACCACATGACTTTCTCCCATGCCTCCTCTGGATCATCCAGATGGTCACTGGCCTAAAATGGGCCTGGACATATGCTGGCTTCAGCAGGGGGGCCTTGCTGCCCTGCAGGATTTTAAACTATGACAACATCATGTGTTACTAATGTAATTTTGGTGACTGTGGTCCCAGCTCTCTTCAGGTCATTGACCAGGTCCTCCTGTGTAGTTCTGAGCTTTCTCAGAATTATCCTTACCCCACAAAGTGAGATCTTGCATGGAATCCCAGACCAAGGGAGATTGACAGTCATCTTGTGTTTATTCCACTTTCTAATAAATAATCATAACAGTCTGTCCTGTAGTCCACCCCAGCCTTGTGCAGGTCTACAGTTTTGTCCCTGGTGTCCTTAGACAGTTCTTTGGTCTTGGCTATGGTGGACAGGTTGGAGTGTGATTGACTGAGTGTGTCAACAGGTGTCTTTTATACAGGTAACAAGTTCAAACAGGTGCAATTAATACAGGTAAAGAGTGTAGAATAAGAGGGCTTCTTAAATAAAAATTAACAGATCTGTGTGAGCCAGAATGGTTGCGGGTTGGTAGGGGATCAAATGCTTATTTGCAGCAGTAACATACAAATAAATTATTAAACAAAATCATACATTGTGATTTTCAGAGAATATACATATATATATATTAGATTATGTCTCTCACAGTGGACAAGCAACTAAGATGAAAATGTCAGACCCCTCCATGATTTCTTAGTGGGAGAACTTGCAAAACTGCAGGGTGTTCAAATACTTCTTTTCCTCACTGTAGCAAAACCCTGTGACCAGTGTCCACTCTCTGAATCCCCTTAATTACATTCTCAGCCTTCCAAGGGAAACTACGCAACGTTTAACCTTAATTTTACATTTTGGGAGTATTTAATGACTAAGTGAATTGTTTTGGGGTGAATGGGGGCTCCCTTCCTGAGGCATCTCGTAGCATTAAACTGTCATGAACTTGAGCAGCACACGAAACGTCGAGTACAGTGTGTGATGGTCTTCATGAAGATGACATCACCAATTACTGATGTAAACATGTACATGTGATGGTGTCACGTGACATCAGTGCAGTGCCACGGTGCATATAGACTCAGAGTGTGCAGAGCAGCTCTGCCCACACACACACTGAGCCTCTCACACTCTGATCTGTGCCACAGGAGAACAACTGGTGTGGGGGATTTTGGGGCTCATCTGAGAATTTTGCAGACATCCCAGCTCCAAAGATGACATGTTTTCATTCCTGAAGAAATCATCCTGAAGTAGTGTTATTGTGTTTTTCTCCTCCAGTGACATCAGCAGGTTTATCTATGTTCTGGGCCTGAAATGATTTTCCATGATGTCATATTCAAATCAGTCTCAGACAAATGTGTTTGCTGGACTTCAGGGTGACTTGCTGGTGGAATATGTTCTGTTCACCGTGCTCTGTTCCTTGCCATGCTGTTTGTTCCTCTTCATTAATGGGATGATGTTATTCACACTGAGGAGTAAAGCGGTGTTTCGTGAGACTCCTCGTTACAACCTTCTGTATAACGTGCTGTTAGCAGACACTGCACTGCTCGCACAGAGCCAGTTACTCTACGCACTGGCTGCTTCTGGACTCAGACTGACGTATCCTGTGTGTGGAGTTCTCACCATGCTGACCATTCTGTCAAATGAAATCTCTCCTCTCACGCTGATGGTGATGTCTCTGCAGAGGTATGTAGCTGTGTGCTACCCGCTGAGGCACGCTCAGATCATCACCATCACAAAAACAGCAGCAGCTATCTGCATGGTGTGGGCTTTCAGTCTTCTAAATGTCTGCATGAGAGTTCTTTTACTGTTAGAGTCTCCACTTGAAGACAATCTGCAGATGGCCACAGTTTGTACAGACACAGACATGATGATCGGCCCTTTGTCTTATCAATATAACTTGGCCTACACGTGCGTCCTCTTTGTGCTGGTTGCTGTGGTGATCAGCTTCTCTTATATCAGTGTGGTGCTCGCTGCCAGATCAGCCTCCATAGACCAAGCTTCAGCCCGAAAGGCTCGTAACACGCTGCTGCTTCATCTGGTCCAGCTGGGCCTCAGTCTCTGCTCCACTCTGCACTCAGTCACAATCATATCACTGTCCAAAACCCGAGACGAACTCACAATTTCTCGGCTTAAACGTGTTCTGTATGTGTGTGTTTACCTGTTCCCCAGGTGTCTGAGCGTTCTTATCTACGGCCTCAAAGACCAGACCATCAGACCCGTCCTCATGTTCTACCTCTGCTGTTGTCTGCAGAGAGCCAAACCCAGACACAGCAACAAGCAAGAAAACAAAGTTAGTCTTTAAACATAAAGACAACAACATAAAAATGAACAAACAACTTATTTATTGTATGTCAGTAAAGAACTGACTTTGAAAGGCAGTGAAGAAATCCCGTTAAAATGTCCTTAACTGATGATCATTTCTCTGTCTGTGCTGTTTCACTCTGACTGTACTGTGACCTGATACTGTAAAGTAGCGATTTCTTGCAAAACTTCCTGCCATCTTGCACAAATATTTGCATACGATAACAGTGAACTGAAAGTGACACACAATTTTCTGTTTTGTAACTGTCCTGGACCTGCAGTTCTTGTGGAAATGCTGCTTTGTTCCCTCCAGCCAACGATGTCACTCCTCAAGTTCTTATGAGTTTGACCACCAAAACCTCATGAGTGCAGATGTTACAGTGTTCAGTGGACAACACCGTTCTTTTTTTCACTTTGTCAGCTTTTCAGTCCTCCACAAGAAGGAGGTGAACTCATTGGATTAACAAATATCATCACAGTTTCAACAACAATATCAATATAAAAGAAAGAACACATAAAATGTGATCATTAAGAGTAAAGACCAACAACAAATGTCACGCTGAGAGTTGGAAGTCTGCAAGGAGAGGACAGCTGTATCTTCTCCGTGTCATTCCACTGAGCCTGAGAGTTAAAAAATTCACGCATGTGCACGAAGGTTTAAGGTTGGCTCATGCAAGCACACGTGATTCAAATCCATCAGGTTTTTGAAAAAAATAAAAAGGTCGGATATTTTTCTAACAGAACTCGTAGTTCATGGAAGGTTGGTTACCTTGTTGTCTTTCTTCATCTTCTATATGTCAGGATTTGACCCTAACCAGGGCTTTGATTGCATTTTTCCCTCTTTCATTTTTCCACCATCTGCTCCAGCTTTGATTTATTAGTTATTTTATCATGTATTTATTCTCTGATCTATTTTGCTTTGCCATTTTGAGGGCTAAAGGGAAAAACTTTTAAAAATTGAAAAGACACTTGGTGCTGTTGTATTTTCATGCAAAGACAAAACCTATGTGAGTTTCCTTTGGTGAGAGAGCTCAACTCCACATGTGAATGTTCTGTCGAGTTGCGCGTCCTGACAATATTGTGCTGTAAATACAGCATGCACATGCAAATTTGAACTTTTTTAAATTGAAAAGACACTTATTGCTGTCGTATTTACATGCAAAAACAAAAGTTACATGGTTTTTCTTCAGCCGCTCAGTCAGGGAGTTTGTTGCAGAAAGAAATGCGCATTTGCACGGTAAAGAGAGGCACGTCAACCCCAACGGGGGGGATGGGTGAAAATTTCGGTCAAGAGAACTGCGTGTGCATGCGCAGTTCCGCGGAGGGCTGGCTTCTCGATAGGAATGACATCTCCTCAGGACACCGGCCCCCGGTCTGGTGCCACGTGGAAAGATTAAATGGTCACTGAGGACGGCTCCCATCTGGAAAGTGAGTTTTCTCAAGATTATAAATTCATTGTGGAATATGGGTTAGGAGGTGCATCTTTTTTGAGTCGTAAAATTTTGCGGCGGGATTGTTTATTTAAATAACAGAGGGACAATTAATACCAGCTTCTTCCTGCTGGCTTTACTGACTAACGTGAAATCCACCTGATAAAATGCAGCACACACACAAATAGCACATGCACACACAAACAGTACACCCACACACACCCACAAACATGCACAGTGCCCAGTCACGCACACACAACCGCCCCCTCTGCGCATCTGTGAGAGGTTTTACTGAGAGTCCTGCTCTGCAGAGAAAAAGAACAGTGATACTTTGCAAAAAACTGGCCCTAGACTAATTTATTTTTTAACTTTTAATTATTAATCTGTTACAGAAATTCAAGATTCATCTTAGTTTGTTTTACTGTAAATAGAATTTGGTTTAAATAATTCCTTTTAATTATTCCATAAAACAAATCATCCAATACTTGTGTTTTTTTAATTACTCTTTAACATAATTCAGAAATAATAAAACACCATTTATTTAATTACGTCAAAAGACTTTGTTTTAAAGAATTGTGTTTATTTTTTAATTATTCTATAAAAAACAAATCAGTCAATAATGATATTTTTAATTATTCTTTAATTTAACATAATTCAGATAATACACAATTACAAAACACTATTTCTTTGATTACTCCATTAAACAAATCATCCAATAATTACAATAAAGACACAAATATTTTTTAATTATTCTATAAAAAACAATTCATTCAATAATTATGTTTTTAATTACTCGCTAATTTAACATAACTCAGATAATACACAAAAAACACTATTTCTTTGATTACTCCATTAAACAAATCATCCAATAATTAGAATAAATCAAATCAAATCAAATCAATTTTATTTATATAGCGCCAAATCACAACAACAGTTGCCCCAAGGCACTTTATATTGTAAGGCAAAAGCCATACAATAATCACAGAAAAACCCCAACGGTCAAAACGACCCCCTATGAGCAAGCACTTGGCGACAGTGGGAAGGAAAAACTCCCTTTTAACAGGAAGAAACCTCCAGCAGAACCAGGCTCAGGGAGGGGCAGTCTTCTGCTGGGACTGGTTGGGGCTGAGGGGAGAGAATCAGGAAAAAGACATGCTGTGGAAGACAGCAGAGATCAATCAATCAATCAATCAATCAATTTTATTTATATAGCGCCAAATCACAACAAATAGTTGCCCCAAGGCGCTTTATATTGTAAGGCAAGGCCATACAATAATTACGTAAAAACCCCAACAGTCAAAACGACCCCCTGTGAGCAAGCACTTGGCTACAGTGGGAAGGAAAAACTCCCTTTTAACAGGAAGAAACCTCCAGCAGAACCAGGCTCAGGGAGGGGCAGTCTTCTGCTGGGACTGGTTGGGGCTGAGGGGAGAGAATCAGGAAAAAGACATGCTGTGGAAGACAGCAGAGATCAATCAATCAATCAATCAATCAATTTTATTTATATAGCGCCAAATCACAACAAATAGTTGCCCCAAGGCGCTTTATATTGTAAGGCAAGGCCATACAATAATTACGTAAAAACCCCAACAGTCAAAACGACCCCCTGTGAGCAAGCACTTGGCTACAGTGGGAAGGAAAAACTCCCTTTTAACAGGAAGAAACCTCCAGCAGAACCAGGCTCAGGGAGGGGCAGTCTTCTGCTGGGACTGGTTGGGGCTGAGGGGAGAGAATCAGGAAAAAGACATGCTGTGGAAGACAGCAGAGATCAATCAATCAATCAATCAATCAATCAATCAATCAATTTTATTTATATAGCGCCAAATCACAACAAATAGTTGCCCCAAGGTGCTTTATATTGTATGGCAAGGCCATACAATAATTACGTAAAAACCCCAACAGTCAAAACGACCCACTAGTGATTAAACGCAGAGTGGTGCATACAGAGCAAAAAGAGGTGAATAAAAAGAAACACTCAGTGCATCATGGGATCCTCCCAGCAGTCTACGTCTACAGCAGCATAACTAAGGGATGGTTCAGGGTCACCTGATCCAGCCCTAACTATAAGCTTTAGCAAAAAGGAAAGTTTTAAGCCTAATCTTAAAAGTAGAGAGGGTGTCTGTCTCCCTGATCTGAATTGGGAGCTGGTTCCACAGGAGAGGAGCCTGAAAGCTGAAGGCTCTGCCTCCCATTCTACTCTTACAAACCCTAGGAACTACAAGTAAGCATGCAGTCTGAGAGCGAAGCGCTCTATTGGGGTAATAGGGTACTATGAGGTCCCTAAGATAAGATGGGACCTGATTACTACTACAATCACTAATGATTAAATGCAGAGTGGTGCATACAGAGCAAAAAGAGAAAGAAACACTCAGTGCATCATGGGAACCCCCCAGCAGTCTAAGTCTATAGCAGCATAAGGGACAGAAATACACAACAGACACAACAAATAAAGACACAACATTTTTGTAATTATTCTATAAAAAAAATTACTCTTTATTTTAACATAATTCAGATAATACACATTAGAAAACACTATTTCTTTGATTACTCAATTAAACAAAACACCCATTAATTACAATAAAGACACAACTATTTTTTAAATGATTCTATAAAAAATAAATCATTCAATAATTGTGTTTTAATTACTCTTTAATTTAACATAACTCAGATAATACACAATTAGAAAACACTATTTCTTTGATTACTCCATTAAACAAAACAGCCATTAATTACAACTATTTTTTAATTATTCAATAAAAAACAAATCATTCAAAAATTATGTTTTTAATTACTATTTAATTTAACATAACTCAGATAATACACAATTAGAAAACACTATTTTTTTGATTACTCCATTAAACAAATCATCCAATTACAATAAAGACACACTTTTTTTAATTATTCTTGAATTCAGAAACTAAAAATTAGGAGGGGCTGTGTCTGGAGGAGGAGCTTGGAGGCAGGGCTTGGGGCTGGGCTTAGGGTGGGGCTTTGAGGGTCTTAGGGGTGGGGTTTTGGGGTCATGGGTGGATGATTTATGGTGACAGACTCTCTGGCAGCATTCGCACAGTATATACAGTTGTAAGCAAACTATTCACAATTTTTGGCCCTAATTTCTCTGACAGTTTGTGCGCCACTCAGTCAACATTCATGCGACATACACAAACATGTCGTAAGTACCAGTTCAGTGAAATTCATGCCGAAACATTTCACTAGAGTAGCAGGTTTTGTTGCTAAATCATACCTCCAAATACTTGCCATAGACATGGCCCAGTGAGATAGCACCCTTGATAGCAAAACATTCACTCTTGCAAAGGTTAATTTGTACCCCAAAAACATTGTAAAAGATTGTAGCAGTAAAGGGACTTATGGACGGTAGAGGGTCACTGACATATAAAAGGACAATCATTGGCATATACAGTGAGGAAAATAAGTATTTGAACACCCTGCAATTTTGCAAGTTCTCCCACTTTGAAATTATGGAGGGGTCTGAAATTTTCATCTTAGGTGTATGTCCACGGCAAGAGACATAATCTAAAAAAAAAAAAAATCCGGAAATCACAATGTATGATTTTTTAAATAAATTATTTGTATGTTACTGCTGCAAATAAGTATTTGAACACCTGTAGAAATCAATGTTATTATTTGGTACAGTAGCCTTTGTTTGCAATTACAGAGGTCAAACGATTCCTGTAGTTTTTCACCAGGTTTGCACACAGTGCAGCAGGGATTTTGGTCCACTCCCCCATACAGATCTTCTCAAAATCTTTCAGGTTTGGAGTTTCAGCTCCCTCCAAAGATTTTCTATTGAGTTCAGGTCTGGAGACTGGCCAAGCCACTCCAGGACCTTGAAATGCTTCTTATAGAGCCCCTTCTTAGTTGCCCTGGCTGTGTGTTTGGGGTCATTGTCATGCTGGAAGACCCAGCCATGACCCATCTTCAATGCTTTTACTGAGGGAAGGAGGTTGTTTGCCAAAATCTCACAATACATGACCCCATCCATCCTCCCTTCAATACTGTGCAGTCGTCCTGTCCCCTTTGCAGAAGAGCACCCCCAGAGTATGATGTTTCCACCTCCATGCTTCACGGTTGGGATGGTTTTCTTAGGGTTGTTCTCATCCTTGGCTTGCCTCTACTGGTGGTTGGCTCTCACTGCGGTATTGTATCACTTCCTGTTCCGGAGCACAGTGGTGTTTTGCTGTATCTGTTAGCTGTTTAATCTGTGCAGTTAGATTGATCTAGTTACCTAGATAACGATTTGTTTCACAGTGTAATCTTCACGTGCCTTAACTAAAGCACTCCCTCTGCTGAATCACCTCTAAATTATTTACACATTATTCACTTTGTGTGTTTTTAGGAATCCGCTAGCTTAGCGCAGCTACTAGCTCTTAGCCAGTTTAGCATGGCGGCTTCTCCTGTCTCTCCCGCACTTTTCTGCTCTGGGTGTGAAATGTTTAGTTATTCCTCGGCCTCCTTTAGCAGTAATGGTACTTGTAATAAGTGTAGCTTATTCCTAGCTTTGGAGGCCAGGCTGGACGAATTGGAGGCTTGGCTCCACACCGTGAAAAATTCTACAGCTAGCCAGGCCCCTATAGTCGGAGAGGACCAAGGTAGCTTAGCCGCCGTTAGTTTCCCTCTGGCAGATCCCGAGCAGCCGAGAAAGCAGGGCGACTGGGTGACTGTGAGGAGGAAGCGTAGTTCTAAACAGAAGCCCCGTGTACACCGCCAACCCGTTCACATTTCTAACCGTTTTTCCCACTCGATGACACACCCGCCGAGGATCAAACTCTGGTTATTGGCGACTCTGTTTTGAGAAATGTGAAGTTAGCGACACCAGCAACCATAGTCAATTGTCTTCCGGGGGCCAGAGCAGGCGACATTGAAGGAAATTTGAAACTGCTGGCTAAGGCTAAGCGTAAATTTGGTAAGATTGTAATTCACGTTGGCAGTAATGACACCCGGTTACGCCAATCAGAGGTCACTAAAATTAACATTGAATCGGTGTGTAACTTTGCAAAAACAATGTCGGACTCTGTAGTTTTCTCTGGGCCCCTCCCCAATCGGACCAGAAGTGACATGTTTAGCCGCATGTTCTCCTTGAATTGCTGGCTGTCTGAGTGGTGTCCAAAAAATGAGGTGGGCTTCATAGATAATTGGCAAAGCTTCTGGGGAAAACCTGGTCTTGTTAGGAGAGACGGCATCCATCCCACTTTGGATGGAGCAGCTCTCATTTCTAGAAATCTGGCCAATTTTCTTAAATCCTCCAAACTGTGACTATCCAGGGTTGGGACCAGGAAGCAGAGTTGTAGTCTTACACACTTCTCTGCAGCTTCTCTCCTCCTGCCATCCCCTCATTACCCCATCCCCGTAGAGACAGTGCCTGCTCCCAGACCACCAATAACCAGTAAAAATCTATTTAAGCATAAAAATTCAAAAAGAAAAAATAATATAGCACCTTCAACTGCACCACAGACTAAAACAGTTAAATGTGGTCTATTAAACATTAGGTCTCTCTCTTCTAAGTCCCTGTTGGTAAATGATATAATAATTGATCAACATATTGATTTATTCTGCCTTACAGAAACCTGGTTACAGCAGGATGAATATGTTAGTTTAAATGAGTCAACTCCCCCGAGTCACACTAACTGCCAGAATGCTCGTAGCACGGGCCGAGGTGGAGGATTAGCAGCAATCTTCCATTCCAGCTTATTAATTAATCAAAAACCCAGACAGAGCTTTAATTCATTTGAAAGCTTGACTCTTAGTCTTGTCCATCCAAATTGGAAGTCCCAAAAACCATTTTTATTTGTTATTATCTATCGTCCACCTGGTCGTTACTGTGAGTTTCTCTGTGAATTTTCAGACCTTTTGTCTGACTTAGTGCTTAGCTCAGATAATTATAGTGGGTGACTTAACATCCACACAGATGCTGAGAATGACAGCCTCAGCACTGCATTTAATCTATTATTAGACTCAATTGGCTTTGCTCAAAATGTAAATGAGTCCACCCACCACTTTAATCATATCTTAGATCTTATTCTGACTTGTGGTATGGAAATTGAAGACTTAACAGTATTCCCTGAAAACTCCCTTCTGTCTGATCATTTCTTAATAACATTTACATTTACTCTGATGGACTACCCAGCAGTGGGGAATAAGTTTCATTACACTAGAAGTCTTTCAGAAAGCGCTGTAACTAGGTTTAAGGATATGATTCCTTCTTTATGTTCTCTAATGCCATATACCAACACAGTGCAGAGTAGCTACCTAAACTTTGTAAGTGAGATAGAGTATCTTGTCAATAGTTTTACATCCTCATTGAAGACAACATTGGATGCTGTAGCTCCTCTGAAAAAGAAAGCTTTAAATCAGAAGTGCCTGACTCCGTGGTATAACTCACAAACTTGCAGCTTAAATCAGATAACCCGTAAGTTGGAGAGGAAATGGCGTCTCACTAATTTAGAAGATCTTCACTTAGCCTGGAAAAAGAGTCTGTTGCTGTATAAAAAAGCCCTTCGTAAAGCTAGGACATCTTTCTACTCATCAATAATTGAAGAAAATAAGAACAACCCCAGGTTTGTTTTCAGCACTGTAGCCAGGCTGACAAAGAGTCAGAGCTCTATTGAGCCGAGTATTCCTTTAACTTTAACTAGTAATGACTTCATGACTTTCTTTGCTAATAAAATTTTAACTATTAGAGAAAAAAATTACTCATAACCATCCCAAAGACGTATCGTTATCTTTGGCTGCTTTCAGTGATGCCGGTATTTGATAAAACTCTTTCTCTCAGATTGTTCTGTCTGAGTTATTTTCATTAGTTACTTCATCCAAACCATCAACATGTCTCTAGTAATACTGTGAGAAATCTTGGAGTCATTTTTGATCAGGATATGTTATTCAAAGCGCATATTAAACAAATATGTAGGACTGCTTTTTTGCATTTACGCAATATCTCTAAAATTAGAAAGGTCTTGTCTCAGAGTGATGCTGAAAAACTAATTCATGCATTTATTTCCTCTAGGCTGGACTATTGTAATTCATTATTATCAGGTTGTCCTAAATGTTCCCTGAAAAGCATTCAGTTAATTCAAAATTCTGCAGCTAGAGTACTAACGGGGATTAGAAGGAGAGAGCATATCTCACCCATATTGGCCTCTCTTCATTGGCTTCCTGTTAATTCTAGAATAGAATTTAAAATTCTTCTTCTTACTTATAAGGTTTTGAATAATCAGGTCCCATCTTATCTTAGGGACCTCATAGTACCATATCACCCCAATAGAGCGCTGCTTCACTCTCAGACTGCAGGCTTACTTGTAGGTCCTAGGGTTTGTAAGAGTAGAATGGGAGGCAGAGCCTTCAGCTTTCAGGCTCCTCTCCTGTGGAATCAGCTCCCAATTCAGATCAGGGAGACAGACACCCTCTCTACTTTTAAGATTAGGCTTAAAACTTTCCTTTTTGCTAAAGCTTATAGTTAGGGCTGGATCAGGTGACCCTGAACCATCCCTTAGTTATGCTGCTATAGACTTAGACTGCTGGGGGGTTCCCATGATGCACTGAGTGTTTCATTCTCTTTTTGCTCTGTATGCACCACTCTGCATTTAATCATTAGTGATTGATCTCTGCTCCCCTCCACAGCATGTCTTTTTCCTGGTTCTCTCCCTCAGCCCCAACCAGTCCCAGCAGAAGACTGCCCCTCCCTGAGCCTGGTTCTGCTGGAGGTTTCTTCATGTTAAAAGGGAGTTTTTCCTTCCCACTGTCGCCAAGTGCTTGTTCACAGGGAGTTGTTTTGACCGTTGGGGTTTTTACGTAATTATTGTATGGCCTTGCCTTACAATATAAAGCGCCTTGGGGCAACTGTTTGTTGTGATTTGGCGCTATATAAATAAAATTGATTGATTGATTTATCCCCTAAACATGGTAAGTGTAGTTGATTCCAAAAAGCTCTATTCTGGTCTCATCTGACCTTCTCCCATGCCTCCTCTGGATTATCCAGATGGTCACGGGTGAACTTCAAATGGGCCTGGACATGTGCTGGCTTGAGCAGGGGGACCTTGCTGCCCTGCAGGATTTTAAACCATGACAGCATCATGTGTTACTAATGTAATCTTTGTGACTGTAAATGGACTGCATTTATATAGTGCTTTTCCATCTGCATCAGACGCTCAAAGCGCTTTACAATTATGCCTCACATTCACCCCGATGTCAGGGTGCTGCCATACAAGGTGTTCACTACACACCGGGAGGAATAGGGATTAAAGGCCTTACCCATGGGCCCTGAGTGATTTTCCAGTCAGGCGGGGATTTGAACCCATGAACCCATGACTGTGGTCCCAGCTCTCTTCAGGTCATTGACCAGGTCCTCCTGTGTAGTTCTGAGCTTTCTCAGAATCATCCTTACCCCACATAGTCAGATCTTGCATGGAATCCCAGACCAAGGGAGATTGACAGTCATCTTGTGTTTCTTCCACTTTCTAATAAATAATCATAACAGTTGTTGTCCTCTACCAAGCTGCTTGCCTGTTGTCCTGTAGTCCATCCCAGCCTTGAGCAGGTCTACAGTTTTGTCTCTGGTGTCCTTAGGCAGCTCTTTTGTCTTGGCTATGGTGGACAGGTTGGAGTGTGATTGACTGAGTGTGTCAACAGGTGTCTTTTATACAGGTAACAAGTTCAAACAGGTGCAATTAATACAGGTAAAGAGTGTAGAATAAGAGGGCTTCTTAAAGAAAAATTAACAGGTCTGTGTGAGCCAGAATTCTTGTTGGTTGGTAGGGGATCAAATACTTATTTACAGCAGTAACATACAAATAAATTATTAAAAAAATCATTAATTACATTCTCAGCCTTCAAAGGGAAACTACACAACATTTAACCTTAATTTTACATTTCGGGAGTATTTAATGACTAAGTGAATTGTTTTGGGGTGAATGGGGGCTCCCTTCCTGAGGCATCTCGTAGCATTAAACTGTCATGAACTTGAGCAGCACATGAAACGTCGAGTACAGTGTGTGATGGTCTTCATGAAGATGACATCACCAATTACTGATGTAAACATGCACATGTGATGGTGTCACGTGACATCAGTGCAGTGCCACGGTGCATATAGACTCAGAGTGTGCAGAGCAGCTCTGCCCACACACACACTGAGCCTCTCACACTCTGATCTGTGCCACAGGAAAACAACTGGTGTGGGGGATTTTGGGGCTCATTTGAGAATTTTGCAGACATCCCAGCTCCAAAGATGACATGTTTTGATTCCTGAAGAAATCATCCTGAAGTAGTGTTATTGTGTTTTTCTCCTCCAGTGACATCAGCAGGTTTATCTATGTTCTGGGCCTGAAATGATTTTCCATGATGTCATATTCAAATCAGTCTCAGATAAATGTGTTTGCTGGACTTCAGGGTGACTTGCTGGTGGAATATGTTCTGTTCACCGTGCTCTGTTCCTTGCCATGCTGTTTGTTCCTCTTCATTAATGGGATGATGTTATTCACACTGAGGAGTAAAGCGGTGTTTCGTGAGACTCCTCGTTACAACCTTCTGTATAACGTGCTGTTAGCAGACACTGCACTGCTCGCACAGAGCCAGTTACTCTACGCACTGGCTGCTTCTGGACTCAGACTGACGTATCCTGTGTGTGGAGTTCTCACCATGCTGACCATTCTGTCAAATGAAATCTCTCCTCTCACGCTGATGGTGATGTCTCTGGAGAGGTATGTAGCTGTGTGCTACCCGCTGAGGCACGCTCAGATCATCACCATCACAAAAACAGCAGCAGCTATCTGCATGGTGTGGGCTTTCAGTCTTCTAAATGTCTGCATGAGAGTTCTTTTACTGTTAGAGTCTCCACTTGAAGACAATCTGCAGATGGCCACAGTTTGTACAGACACAGCCATGATGATCGGCCCTTTGTCTTATCAATATAACTTGGCCTACACGTGCGTCCTCTTTGTGCTGGTTGCTGTGGTGATCAGCTTCTCTTATATCAGTGTGGTGCTCGCTGCCAGATCAGCCTCCGTAGACCAAGCTTCAGCCCGAAAGGCTCGTAACACGCTGCTGCTTCATCTGGTCCAGCTGGGCCTCAGTCTCTGCTCCACTCTGCACTCAGTCACAATCATATCACTGTCCAAAACCCGAGACAAAGTCACAATTTCTCGGCTTAAACGTGTTCTGTATGTGTGTGTTTACCTGTTCCCCAGGTGTCTGCGCGTTCTTATCTATGGCCTCAAAGACCAGACCATCAGACC
Organism: Thalassophryne amazonica; assembly: GCF_902500255.1. Lineage (NCBI taxonomy): Eukaryota > Metazoa > Chordata > Actinopteri > Batrachoidiformes > Batrachoididae > Thalassophryne > Thalassophryne amazonica. The sequence goes on along the minus strand of NC_047107.1, from coordinate 7,583,569 downwards.
CGTCCTCATGTTCTACCTCTGCTGTTGTCTGCAGAGAGCCAAAGCCAGACACAGCAACAAGCAAGAAAACAAAGTTAGTCTTTAAACATAAAGACAACAACGTAAAAATGAACAAACAACTTATTTATTGTACAGTAGTGTTCAGAATAATAGTAGTGCTATGTGACTAAAAAGATTAATCCAGGTTTTGAGTATATTTCTTATTGTTACATGGGAAACAAGGTAACAGTAGATTCAGTAGATTCTCATAAATCCAACAAGACCAAGCATTCATGATATGCACACTCTTAAGGCTATGAAAGTGGGCTGTTAGTAAAAAAAAGTAGAAAAGGGGGTGTTCACAATAATAGTAGTGTGGCATTCAGTCAGTGAGTTCGTCAATTTTGTGGAACAAACAGGTGTGAATCAGGTGTCCCCTATTTAAGGATGAAGCCAGCACCTGTTGAACATGCGTTTCTCTTTGAAAGCCTGAGGAAAATTGGACGTTCAAGACATTGTTCAGAAGAACAGCGTAGTTTGATTAAAAAGTTGATTGGAGAGGGGAAAACGTATAGGCTGTTCATCTTCAATGATCTCCTATGCTTTAAAATGGAAAAAAAAAAAAAAAAAAACAGACGCGTGGAAGAAAATGGAAAACAACCATCAAAATGGATAGAAGAATAACCAGAATGGCAAAGGCTCACCCACTGATCAGCTCCAGGATGATCACAGTCTGGAGTTACCTGTAAGTGCTGTGACAGTTAGAAGACGCCTGTGTGAAGCTAATTTATTTGCAACAATCCCCCGCAAAGTCCCTCTGTTAAATAAAAGACATGTGCAGAAGAGGTTACAATTTGCCAAAGAACACATCAACTGGCCTAAAGAGAAATGGGAATATTTTGTGGACTGATGAGAGTAAAATTGTTCTTTTTGGGTCCAAGGGCTGCAGACAGTTTGTAAGATGACCCCAAACTCTGAATTCAAGCCACAGTTCACAGTGAAGACAGTGAAGCATGGTGGTGCAAGCATCATGATATGGGCATGTTTCTTCTACTATGGTGTTGGGCCTATATATCGCATACCAGGTATCATGGATCAGTTTGGATATGTCAAAATACTTGAAGAGGTCATGTTGCCTTATGCTGAAGAGGACCTGCCCTCGAAATGGGTCTTTCAACAAGACAATGACACCAAGCACACTAGTAAATGAGCAAAATCTTGGTTCCAAACCAACAAAATTAGTGCCTCGCAGATGTGAAGAAATCATGAAAAACTGTGGTTATACAAATAAATACTAGTTTAGAGATTCACAGGATTACTAAAAAGCAGTTTGAACATAATAGTTTTGAGTTTGTAGCGTCAACAGCAGATGCTACTATTATTGTGAACACCCCCTTTTCTACTTTTTTGTTACTAATAGCCCAATTTCATAGCCTTAAGAGTGTGCATATCATGAATGCTTGGTCTTGTTGGATTTGTGAGAATCTACTGAATCTACTGGTACCTTGCTTCCCATGTAACAATAAGAAATATACTCAAAACCTGGATTAATCTTTTTAGTCACATAGCACTACTATTATTCTGAACACTACTGTATGTCAGTAAATAACTGACTTTGAAAGGCAGTGAAGAAATCCCGTTAAAATGTCCTTAACTGATGATCATTTCTCTGTCCGTGCTGTTTCACTCTGACTGTACTGTAAAGTAACGTTTTCTTGCAAAACGTCCTGCCATCTTGCACAAATATTTGCATATGATAACAGTGAACTGAAAATGACACACAATTTTCTGTTTTGTAACTGTCCTGGACCAAAAATCTTCAAACTCAGTGTCACTGACTCCACACATTCCATGTTATTACACAGTGTGCGTCACAAAATCTACAAGCCGTCCTGCTGTTTAACATACAGAATTGGACAGAGTGTTAAATTTGTTAAAGCAACAGACTCGTCATGTCTGGCAGATGTTCAGCCATTTGTCAGACCTGATAAACAAGAACTTTCCACAAGAACCTTTCCACAAGGTTCTTGTGGAAAGGCTGCTTTGTTCCCTCCAGCCAACAATGTCACTCCTCAAGTTCTTATGAGTTTGACCACCAAAACCTCGTGAGTGCAGATGTTACAGTGTTCAGTGGACAACACCGTTCTTTTTTCACTTTGTCAGCTTTTCAGTCCTCCACAAGAAGGAGGTGAACTCATTGGATTAACAAATATCATTAAAGTTTCAACAACAATATCAATACAAAAGAAAGAACACATAAAATGTGATATAGATCAGAGTAAAGACCAACAACAAATGTCACGCTGGGAGTTGGAAGTCTACAAGGAGAGGACAGCTGTATCTTCTCTGTGTCATTCCACTGAGCCTGACAGTTAACAGACAGAGAGGGGAAGATGGAGTGAAGAAATGAACCTCTGTCTGCACTTCAACAAGCCAAAAATAATTGATGAACCTCGACCTGTGGATTCTTAGAAATGAAGGAATATATTATGATGGAGTCTCTGACTTACTTTCATTTTCTCTGTGCTGTTATAAAATAAATACTTTCTGCTGCTTGAGAAATGATTGTATGCTTCTTTCAATCAGACAAAATCTAGTTCTTATGAAGGTTGATGGCTGTTGGAGATGAATGAGGCACAGTGTCTGAGGCAGGGAATATAGTTCATGGAAGGTTGGTTACCTTGTTGTTTTTCTTCTTCTTCTATATGGTGTTTCTAATGATCCTTTTATCACTTTGTGCTGTCATCTTGGAAAGCACTAGTAGATGAAAAGACAACCTCAGACAAAAAGTTGATGCAGGTTGGTATTCCAACAGACTGTGGCTACCAGAGTCTGAGTTGATAGGTTGAACTTTGGACAGTTTGGTCTTTTCCCCTTTGCAAATGGCAAGTTTCGTGTTATGACAGCCATAAGGCACTAAAGACTGCCTGATGTCCAAACGTCTGGATGGCAAACATGGGACCAGAGTGGGAGCGAGCGCTGTGTTCTTCCCTTTGCACAGTTCCTGCCGGTACTGGACGTCGGAGTACAACCAACGTATGGACCGGACTTATGCCATATGTGTCAGAGCCGGCATGTTGCGGTCACTCACTCAGTAATGCAATCACATCTGCGCTTGTCCTCCCCTTCACAGTGCTACAGAGGCCTCACATGCGTGCGGGGCTGAACTGATGAAATGATCACTCAGTTGTGCGTGTGTGCGTGTGTGCGTGCGTGCGTGCACGCGTGCACGTGTGTGTGTGTGTTTATAATGGGAGGGCAAAGGAGGTGGACAAACTTGTATCCAGTGGAGGTGGACATCCCACAACATGCACTCTTAGAAATGAAAAATACACTCTTAGGCATAAAATGTGAATATAATTGATAAAGTTAAGGTAACTTTTTCCACATAACAATATTGTAGTTGATTAATTAAATCAAATAAAACATTATTACTTAAATCCCAATAGTTATGTGGAAAAAGTTACCTTAACTTTATCAATTAAATTCTAGACTCTATTTCTTAGAGTGTGCCGGCAGGCTGTACTGTGACCGATCGATCTCAGAGCTCAGTCAACCACAATCAGATCGCTTCAGATGCTGTTTTGATGCAGTCAGAATATGTAGACTGCGATCAGATGATGCAAAACTACCATCAGATGTGCATTCCATCTCAATGGTGCCAAGAGTGTCATGAAAATGTGTTTGGGACAACCAAGTGAATGGGACCAAATATGTAGATGTTCAGCGGAGGACATCTGATGTGAAAAGGAAGTGCAAGGGTATAGTTTATGGTCTGTGGGAAAGGATGGCCCCTACAACACAGATTAATCAGTCATCATTGTGGTATCGACAAGGTTCTGTAGTTGTAATGATTTAGGATTACCTGCAGAGGACGTCAAGCATGAGTATAAAAGATTGTGACTGCAGAGAGCAGACCACAGAAGTGAAGAAGAAGGCAGGCAAATGAGAGTGACACTTTTGACACGAAGCAGAATGTTTGACCACATTACACCCATTTTGGCAGCCCTTCACTGGCTTCCTGTGCCAGTAAGGGCCCTGTCCCACTGGCGTTTAGGAGGATTTGTGGATGGAATGCGCACAAAAGTGGCCCACATCCGCCAAACAACCGCAATAACCATGTAACATTCCTGTATGAGTCGGCCGCCATCCGAACACGTCCGTGATCATCCGCAGAGGCACGCATGTCCGCAGCCAGGATTTTTGAGCGACTCAAAAATCCTGCTGTGGATGAGATCCCCATCACTGCTTGAACACATACTGAAGACATACGCAGGACATACACCACCAACTTGCCGCATATCCCCTGTCATCCGCTGATATCCACAACCGACGGGTTGACGTGGCTTGGCGGTGGACCGGGACAGCGTGCAAAACAGATATGACGCGTGCCCAGCACGGCCACATCACGGTTGCAAATGGTATGTCGCGCATGCAGACAGAGTGGGCACGTATGAAGCGAGTGCATCACAGCCGCTGTGCCCCTCATGGGGGCGCCTCCGTGGTCGCCTTTGCTTCTGTTCCCTGTTATATCCGCTTTTCTTCCTCAAGTATTCGCTGATCCATCCCGGGACATTTGTCATTTCCTCCCACCTTTGTTGTGGACGCTCAGCTTTGGTCTCCTCATTTCATGCACAAATCCTCCTAAACGCTAGTGGGACAGGGCCCTAAGATCAGATTTTAAGGTTCTGCTACTAGTCTATAAAATTGTTCATGGACTGGCACCTCCCTACCTAGCTGACCTAATTAAACCTTATGTACCAGCCCGGGCTTTGCGTTCTCAGGGTGCAGAACTACTTTGTGTTCCTAGGGTGAATAAAAAGTCTGTGGGTCACAGAGCTTTCTCTTATCGTGCCCCTGTTCTGTGGAATGATCTCCCTGCGTCACTAAAACAGTCAGATTCTGTAGAGACTTTCAAGTCCAGACTTAAGACACACTTATTTTCCTTTTCGTATGGCTAGCATACTGACATAGTATAGTTCTATCAGGTTTAGACCTATAACAGAGTCAGATAAACCATTAGACAACAAAGAAGACACCAAGGAGACACTAGCTGCGGTTACATGGACCAAAAGTAATCTGATTGAACAACGAGATTGAACAATCAGATCAAAATCACACCATGTAAACAGCTCCATCTGATTAGAATAGCCCAATCCAATTGAAATTACGATCGGGTTAGAGAGGTGGTGTAACCCTGTTTTTAACCCGATCGCATTCCATGTAAACAGCACGTTGGATTGTCCACCTGTGAGGAGCCTTACGTCTGTTACGTCACATCACCACGTGGCGCTTCCTGCTCTGTGTTCGTGGAAATGGCGAAGGAAAAAACAGAGCTGGACTTTACAAGAGACAACACTCCTCAACGTTTTAAAAGAATTTAAAATAACTGGAAAAGCTTGACGGACGTAAGTTGGCAGCACAGACTTGTGTCTGGAGTCAGCAGGTCAGTGGAGCAAATTAAAAACTGCTGGGAAGCAACAAGCACTTTGTACAAGGAGAAGCTAAATGAGTAGAAGTGGCGCGGCTCCAACCAGCTTCACTTATGAATTAATGGAGTAATAATCGGAGGTCGACTGCTCTCCAAGGAGCACACTGGAGTAGAAGTTGGTTTTCCACCGGAGGAAAGTTCACCCGAGACACCGGAAAGCCTGGAGGTAGGTCCTGATAAAATCACGCTAACTCAACATTCCTTTTTTTATTTTTTTACGAGACGTACTTTAAGCCAAATGTGCGGCTTTAGTTCAAGTCTTTGGGATTCATGTTAAAGGGGATAGAGAATCAAAATCATCTTTTTCATGTTTTTGGTGTTAGTTCAGAGTCTCCCCGCTGTGGGGAATACACACGAAGTGCCAGCAAGTTTCAGAACCTTTGTTTCAAGTATTTCTCCTTTTTTGAATTGCCCCTAGAAAACAGGCCAATCTGTTTTTGAGAGAAAACTTACGTCACTTTTTCACCAATAGCCCACACACACACACACACACCCACACCCACCCCCTTTCACACACGCCCCTTCGAAATTGATTATTCATAAGGTTGTGCCCACCCATTCGTAACACTCAAAGAGAAGCAATGGCGAGCTACAGGTGTGCTTTCCCAGGCTGTTTTAGCGGACTATGATCTTCCCACGGAAAGCAATGTACGCGATCACTGGCTTTTATTCATTTTTAACCGCATCCCCAGTACATAACCGCCGACTATTTCTTTGCGCATTTCACAGAGGACTGTTTCACAAACCTTGCATGATTTCGAGCTGGCTTCAGTCGGCATTTAATACTCAGTAGAGGGTCAGTTCCGACTTTGTGACAAAATCAACCCCAGCAATCAGTACAGCCTGTGAGTATCACATTTTCTTTTGTTTTAAATTTGTGTTGCACCATATTCCTGTTGTAAGAATTGCACGTTAGAATGGCAAGTTAGCTCTGGTTTGTTCCTCTAAAGGGAATGAGCTAACCCCTTAGCAGCTAGGGATGTGTATCAAGAACTGGTTCCTTTTGCGTATCGTTAAGAAATGACTCAATCCACTGACATCAATAAGCTTTGTGCTTAACGATTATGTTATCGGTCCTTCAGAGTGGTCGTTGTTTTGGCGGGTGTTTGTCAGGAAAATGATAATTTCTGTATTGATTACAGACCCAACCAATTTTTTGGGGGCTATATCACATCACAGAACAAGGATTAATGCCCCATTCAACCTCTCTCTATCACCTTTAAGTTATCGCATAAGTTTATTCTCTGAGTAAAGTGCATGAACACAGTCTGTCATCGAGTTAACCGACACTCTTTATCCTCATTCACTTTAGTACATCACGTTAATTTCTGCTCTCATATATACAGATGATGATGATGTAAAGAGCACGTCGGAGGAGACTGATGACAGCAGCTCTCCACAACCTGAAGACCACACAGAGAAGGCTCCAGACAAAAAAGTGAGCTTTTTCAAAGAGTAATATGCTGCAAAATAAGACCACGGTGAGTTCTTGACATTTCCTGTAGAGTTTTTTGAAAAAACAACGTTCAAAGTCACTGCATATTTATTTATTTATTTATTTGGAGTGCTTTATTTTTTAGAAATGATAATATTACAAAGTTCCAGCAGAATATGACAGTTAATATCCTTTAGACAGTTGAGACACAAACATATTTTCATTTTAATTTTGTTTTCCTGTTTTGAGCTTTGTGAAGTCAAAAGCCGTGTGGATGAGTTACAACATATTTCAATATAGAAGCAGGATGATTCTTTGGTGTAATACAAGACTGAGAGATCCACAAAGAGGAAAAACAAGGAACTTTTTTTTTTTTTTTTTTTTTTTTTTTTTGCTAACTGAAATTATACATTCTTTCTAGAATGAAAGCCATCATCTGGTGATGCTAAGCTCCTGGGTGATTGGTCAGCCAGTAATGCTTTCAACTGAAAGCATTATAGGGCAACTTCAGGCTCTCCTTTCTCAGTCTTACTCATAAGCTCCTCATTTACATGATGTCAGGAAAGATGACTTTAAGCTTGCTTTCAGCTTGTTTTCATCTTGGAATATAGTACATGCCATGGGATTAATATACATGCTGTTGGATTAAACTGGACAGTGTTTGGTACTTTCCCGGAGTAAGTGAGGTCATACCGGACTTTTCCATTACAAATGGGGAAGCCCATGGAATGAACTCAGTGGTGAAGACGATGGAATATGTCTAAGAATGATTCTAACATAACAAGTATGATTAAATGAAGTATTAATGTGTTAAAAATTAAGAGTTGATTAGAAAAAGTATGTTACAAATAAGTGAAATGAATGATTATATGAGTTGTTTTTCATAAAGAGTGCAGAGTCAGGAAAAAAGGAAGTGAAGAAGTTTTTCATAAAGAGTGCAGAGTCAGAGAAGAAAGGGGAAGTGATGTTGCAACAAGGCAAGAAAAGCTGATGATAAACAACTGATCAAATGATTAAGATGTGGTAAAATATGAAATGAATAAATAAGGAATGAAAATGTTTGTATATGATCATATGAATTGTTTTTATGTGAAAGAGAGTTGTAATGAAATGATTGAATATGATTGATGTGATTCTAAAGACATGATTTAGAAAAACGAATTCTCAGAAAATCTGAAGTGTTAACAGAAAAGAGGAACTTGAGAAATAAGTTACTGGCAAAGGGCCACAGATGGCTTCCAGTAAGGGAAGGAGAAGGGAGGAGGTTTTGAGTCACCAGCGTCCCCATAGTAACCAAGATCATCTGAGGACAACAAAGAATCAAGCACATATATAAACTGTGAAACACCAGGAAACGGGGTTATTCTTCCAGGGAGAGGTGCTGTTGTCACTTCTCCCCTGCTACGAGGAGATCACAAGACTTGACCATCTTGTGAGCAGCAATTGGAATCGTGGAGTGAGAGGATTGGAGCCATAAGAGATCATTTGAGAGAGTTTTCAACTCCCACTCAGGCCGTCCAGTCACGGAGTAGCAGAGCACTGGAGAATAATCACTGGCCTTAAGTCTGAGTGAGGAATGTTCAACGTTTTCTCTCTCAAGGAACATCACAGCATACCAGATTGGATTAGATCAACTTTTGGTTGATTGAAGAAGGAATAAACTCTTATGTGGATTAATTTCCTGAAGGATTACAACATCACACGAGGATCGTGGTCAGCTAACGACTAATAGCTGATGAAGAGGAAATCAAGTTCATCGAGCTGGGGACTTTAACCTCAAAAACCTCCTTCCCTCACTCCTAGAAAAATTGTTAAGAAGTCAATCCAGTCCAGTCAAAGTAAGATCAGACAGTATTATTGAATTAAAAACAAAAATCTCTGCCAATCATTATTCTAATTATACTTGAATTACTGTTGTGAAATTATCATCATATAACCTATTTTGATTATGTTGTTGGCACTTGCAAAACCTGCAATAAATTTCCAAGCATGCAGTTAAAGTGTTAAGGCTCGGACATTGGATTTATTGATGCTTCTTGAGGTGTAAAAGTTAAAGTTTATTGGGTGTACAACATCAAAAAAAGTGCTCTGAAAGGTTAGTCTGGTTTTTAATGAAATTAACGCATCCTGGGGACTCGCTGTACGAGTCACTAAATTCAAAATCTAGCAACATTCCAAGAGCCCTGATCCATAAGAGGAGAGCTGCCATTAACGGGCGTGGCCGGTTCATATCCTGGTTCCAGAGAAGACTATTCGACCGGGGTGCGAGATCAGCGTCAGCGGGGTGGACGTCCGGATGGAGGCAGTGAGCGGCTAGACGAATCTCCTCGCCACCAGCTTGAACAGCCTTTGTGCAGCCCTGCCGGGGTAATACCCGTGAAGACACGAAGGTCAGACCCCAGAGACGGAGAGCTGGTTTAGTACACAAACACACTCATCGGAGGGTGAGTGTGTGCCGTGTATCTAAAAAAAATAACGGGATCTGACAATGAACAAAGTTAGTCTAGGACCTCTCCGAGACAAGCATGTAACAGCCCGAAAATGACCACTCGTCCCGAGTGTTACTTCAAATACAGCTGAATTTTCTAAACTGCAGCAGCTATAGATTTTCCAAAGTACTCAATATGCTGAGAATGACCAGTACATGTTTAGAAGGGTCATAGAAGAGTGTAAAATTTCTATTTTTGATATTTTAAGAAAAAAAAATTAGGTCAAATGACCTACATACAGTCTGGAATCACCACATATTTAGTGTCTTAAACTTTCTGTTGTGGATGTTCCTGATAATCTGTAAAGCATTTAAGGCCTCTAGATACTGCTGTCTGCCAAAGATCAATCAATCAATCAATCAATTTTTTTATATAGCGCCAAATCACAACAAACAGTTGCCCCAAGGCGCTTTATATTGTAAGGCAAGGCCATACAATAATTATGTAAAACCCCAACGGTCAAAACGACCCCCTGTGAGCAAGCACTTGGCTACAGTGGGAAGGAAAAACTCCCTTTTAACAGGAAGAAACCTCCAGCAGAACCAGGCTCAGGGAGGGGCAGTCTTCTGCTGGGACTGGTTGGGGCTGAGGGAGAGAACCAGGAAAAAGACATGCTGTGGAGGGGAGCAGAGATCGATCACTAATGATTAAATGCAGAGTGGTGCATACAGAGCAAAAAGAGAAAGAAACAGTGCATCATGGGAACCCCCCAGCAGTCTACGTCTATAGCAGCATAACTAAGGGATAGTTCAGGGTCACCTGATCCAGCCCTAACTATAAGCTTTAGCAAAAAGGAAAGTTTTAAGCCTAATCTTAAAAGTAGAGAGGGTGTCTGTCTCCCTGATCTGAATTGGGAGCTGGTTCCACAGGAGAGGAGCCTGAAAGCTGAAGGCTCTGCCTTGTATCAAAGATACAAGGTTTGTTTTGTATTTTCCACTTTAAATGCATATTCCATTGATAACAGTAGGACTGAAAATAAAAATTGCCTATTTGGAAAATGTTCATTTTCTTTGAATGTGTGGAAATACATTGACCCACTTATTTTAGCCATTTTCTCTTAAAATATCAAAATAGAAATTTTACAGTTTTCTTTGGCCCTCCCAAAGATGTACTGGTCATTTTCAACACCTTTGAACATCTCTAGCTGCTGCTGTTTAGAAAATACAGCTGTATATGAAGTAACACTTGGGATGAAAAAGGGCGTGGGCATTTTGGGCTGTTTGTCCTGGATAGAGATATTGGCACATATCTCAAGTTCATTGGGGTCATATTAGTCTGGAACAGGTGAGTTAACCTCTCCTAAATGATGTGCACGCATCTCAGCTAGGTCTCTATCCAGGACAAACAGCCCAAAATGCCCAAGACCTTTCTGATTTTAGAGATATTGCGTAAATGCAAAAAGGCAGTCCTACATATTTGTTTAATATGCGCTTTGAATGACATATACTGATCAAAAATAACTCCAAGATTTCTCACAGTATTACTAGAGGTCAGGGTAATGCCATCCAGAGTAAGGATCTGGTTAGACACCATGTTTCTAAGATTTGTGGGGCCAAGTACAATAACTTCAGTTTTATCTGAGTTTAAAAGCAGGAAATTAGAGGTCATCCATGTCTTTATGTCTTTAAGACAATTCTGCAGTTTAGCTAATTGGTGTGTGTCCTCTGGCTTCATGGATAGATAAAGCTGGGTATCATCTGCGTAACAATGAAAATTTAAGCAATGCTGTCTAATAATACTGCCTAAGGGAAGCATGTATAAAGTGAATAAAATTGGTCCTAGCACAGAACCTTGTGGAACTCCATAATTAACCTTAGTCTGTGAAGAAGATTCCCCATTTACATGAACAAATTGTAATCTATTAGATAAATATGATTCAAACCACCGCAGCGCAGTGCCTTTAATACCTATGGCATGCTCTAATCTCTGTAATAAAAGTTTATGGTCAACAGTATCAAAAGCAGCACTGAGGTCTAACAGAGCAAGCACAGAGATGAGTCCACTGTCTGAGGCCATAAGAAGATCATTTGTAACCTTCACTAATGCTGTTTCTGTACTGTGATGAATTCTAAACCCTGACTGAAACTCTTCAAATAGACCATTCCTCTACAGATGATCAGTTAGCTGTTTTACAACTACCCTTTCAAGAATGTTTGAGAGAAAAGGAAGGTTGGAGATTGGCCTATAATTAGCTAAGATAGCTGGGTCAAGTGATGGCTTTTTAAGTAATGGTTTAATTACTGCCACCTTAAAAGCCTGTGGTACATAGCCAACTAATAAAGACAGATTGATCATATTTAAGATCGAAGCATTAATTAATGGTAGGGCTTCCTTGAGCAGCCTGGTAGGAATGGGGTCTAATAGACATGTTGATGGTTTGGAGGAAGTAACTAATGAAAATAACTCAGACAGAACAATCGGAGAGAAAGAGTCTAACCAAATACCGGCAGGAGAGGGCAGAAGGAACTCTGACAATAGCTTCTCCCTCTCTGCTGTCTGCCCCCTCACCTCAGCTTTTTATTCACTTACATACACAGGAGCTCATTAAAAACAATAGCACACTGTCTCTGCAGGGGGCACTTGACTGCAGGAAGGCTTGACTGATAAGCAAAACAATAGCAGAATCTCTCTGCAGACAGGTCACACAATCATGTTTATGCAAACGGTTTTACAGAGAGTTTTCAGTGAATATTTTAGTGGTTTATAAGAAACTGAAACTTCCAGGCAATGCACCATAAATGATTATGTGTAAGGAAGTCATTATAAATGATAACATGTATGTACAATTTTTCCAACATTTCCCTCCTGTTTATCAATTATAATGTCTGCATTCTCATCTCGCAAATCTGTCTCTTCTTTTTTTTCAGATTTTCAACAGCTTGATCATTTTTATAGACACATTACATTTTACACTCAGAGGTCATGTTTGTCTTGTTTGTTATTGAACAATTGTTCAAGATTAACAGCATCATCATAATTATCCATAGGTGGTTCCTCAAAGCACATCAAATGTTTACTAGGATTTTGAGATTACAAATCTTCATAATTTTCAGGTTCATCTTCATGTTCACTGTCATCATTATCTTGTCTCATCAATAGAGCTCTTACTTCTGCAGATTTACCTTCTATTGCTGTTAAAATTATTCTGTTACACAGTGATCTTATGCATGTAATACAACAACATCCACAGAGTGTCAATATGGCAACAAATATAGCAATTGCAAACAGAGTTGATACAATCAAACCTTTCCATTTCCCAAACATACCGAAAGCTTTGTCCCAGATGTCTTGATCAACTCCTGAATGCTCTTTTAGTTCTTTGGACATGGTTTGTAGATTGTTCAGTGCTTTGGTTAAGGATCCATCAGGGGCTGTGTTGTTCTGGATTATCGTACAACAGGAAGTACCAAACATGGCGCACACACCCCCTTTCTTCGCCAGCAACATGTCCACTCCAGTTCGGTTTTGGAACACCACTAACGATGTTGCTGCCAATTGTTCATGTACAGCCTTGAATCCATCTCTGGTAAAATTGGTCAAGTGCTGCACATTGTAATGTATATAGTTTATTCTATCTACATTTTTGTTTACCGTTATGGGAAAAATCACTCTGAAAATCGGGAATGACTCAAACCCAGCTGCAACCTGATCCACCAGTTTGTATTCACTGGGCACCCCTCTCGGCACCCCGATGGCATCGATGTAGGTGGGAGATTTTTTTCACTCCAGGTAAATCCAAGGACCTTTTCTATCGCTTGTTGTGTACCTTAATGGCCACATGCCACCCGCCACCCTAGCAACCGGTCCCTTGGAATTGGTACGGCAGAGATTGGCATTATAAGTGATATAAGGGCACATGTCCCTGTCCATTGTGGTGGCAGCCAACCACGCAAGCGTGGAGTCCCACAGTACCACCATACATCCGCTCTGGCGATCAGAAGCTTTGTTGTAGTGTCATTATTGGTTAATTTATGTGTGATTTTACACAAGGTGGTGGAAATATCCCCTACTTTTAGAGGTTTACTTGCTTCTGGACTACGAGTAAAACATGTAATTGCCATAGACATTATTGTCAAAGACAGGTGGTGTTGCATTTCTCAGAGTTATTGGAAAAGGATCATCAAATTTTCCACAGTCCCCAGATGGATTAGTTTCTTTCATTATTGATAACAAACAGTGAGTGTGATTCGTTTCTAATGGCGTTGGTACTACTCTTAAAACTGGTCTTAGTCCTGAACAAATCAAACAATTGCCTTTGGTTTGTTTTGCAGCTTGTTCAGCCACTAACAGCCAATTGTTATCTTTACCTTTGATACCTGTTTCTGTTTCAAACAATTCGTCTATTTGTAGGTCAGTGGTATTGAAAGACAATATCAGGATGGGCTCCTGAGGGTTATCTGGGTTTTTGGTCAATATATATATTCCATTTCTTCTTCGCATATGAACAGTCTACGTCTAGGATCATATCCATGTGCATATGCCCATAGTAGAAAGCCCAACATTCCTCACCATTTTTCAATCATCCAGATCATAGTAGTAATGACTACGAGGTCTATTAGAAAAGTATCTGACCTTATTATTTTTTTCAAAAACCATATGGATTTGAATCACATGTGATTACATCAGACATGCTTGAACCCTCGTGGGCATGCGAGAGTTTTTTCACGCCTGTCGGTTACGTCATTCGCCTGTGGGCAGTCTTTGAGTGAGGAGTGGCCCACCCTCTCGTCGATTTTTTCAATATTTAGGAATGGCTCAGAGACTGCTGCTTTGTTTGATAAAAATTTTTTCAAAACTGTAAGGCACAACTGAGTGGACACCATTCGATAAATTCAGCTGGTTTTCGTTGCTTTAAGGACGGCCCACGGTGCCTGAAGGCGATCTGTGCTCTGAGGCGGCGTCATCTCGCTGTTTCAAGTTGAAAACTTCCACATTTCAGGCTCTGTTCACCCCGTAAGTCGTCAGAGAACAGAGAACTTTCAGAAGAAGTCAGCATGAGGAGTTTATGCGGACATTCCACTGTTAAAGGTCATTTTGTAATGAAAGAACGTGCGGGCAGAGTCGCATGTCGGGCTGGACCCAACCGCGGGGGGTCGCAACAGGAAAAACACCTTTGTTGGAAAACTTAACGGGCAAGTTGGAACATGCCCAACTGTTAAACAATTTCTCAGTTACTCACTTGTTGAAAGCCATCAAAAGCCGCCTGAATTTTACAAATGGTTTTCAACACGGAGGTGTTTTTCCTGTCGCAGCGCACACAGATTTGTGGCGTCGTCACGGAAACGACTCGGCGAATTTGCACGCACGTTCTTTCATTACAAAATGACCTTTAACAGTGGAATGTCCGCATAAACTCCTCATGCTGGCCTCTTCTGAATCTTCTCTGTTCTCTCACGACGTCCTGGGTGAACAGAGCCTTAAATTAGGATGATTTCAGCTCGAAACAGCCAGACAATGTCGCCTGGGAGCGCTGTGTGACGTCCCGCTCCTGGGGAAGTCCTTAAAGCGACAGAAACACCCCATAATCTCTCATCAGCCGTTAAACTTTTCACTGAAAACCAGCTGAATTTCTCGAATAGTGTCCATTCGGATATCCCTTACAGGTCCTGAAAAAAGTTTGATAAAGCAACGCGCGCCGTCTCGAGCAGCGTCTCAAACAAAGGAATTCAGCCAAGAGGGCTGGACCGGTGCTCACTCAAAGCCTGCCCACAGGAAAATGACATCACCGACACGCGTGAAAAAACTCACGCATGCGCACGAGGGTTCAAGCATGATTGGTGTAATTGCATGTCATTCAAATCCATATAGTTTTTTTTTTATAAAACTGCTGGTTAGTTTTATAAGATACCTCGTATAACCATAGTCATTATCATCACATATGGTTTACAACCCATTTTTGCATCAAAGTTCTTAATGAAGAACACAGTGATGGCTGATGTCTTCTTTCTTCTTTTCCTTTTGACAGTTCAGTGATTAGAGTTCAGCAGTTCTGCACTTAGGGACTGAAGGAATCAGCAACTCTTTTTATGTTGTTTTCCTTCAGATGTGGTGCATAAATCTGTACTATATCAGTATGTGTAAAGCATGCTGCAGTTGGAAGTACAATAATGTGTTATGTACTTTGTCCTGTGTTCTGTTCTTGATGTTTCTTAAACACAGGTACACAGGAATGGAACAGGATTTTCTCGTGTCCTGTTTTCAAGGAACTGGATCCGTCTGTTTCTCGTCCTAGAGTTTGTTGGTTTGGCACTGTCTTTAATTGGTATCAGCAACTCTGGATCTCTGGTTGGTTGTTTGGATTTGGTTTACTCTGGATCTTTCAGATATCTTTGTCTTTCACAGTGGGACAGGTGGATCCAGGAGGAGCATTCAGCAATCTTTATGGCAGTTGGTGTGGTCAACAACACTTGATATGGCCCCTCCCAGTGCGGTGATGACTAGTTCTTTCTCTTTATGGCTTTGATCAAACCCAGTCCCCAGCCTGGATAGAGTTCTCTGGTTCCTGCACAGGAAGAGAGGAGTCTGGCATCTTGTTAGCATGTACGAGGGTAGGCTGAAAAGTTCTAAGGCTCACCAAGAAGGAGAAATGCCATTTCTGTTGGGAAAGTGTAATGACACGGACCCACAACAGGTGGCGTAAATGAACGGACAATAGATGAGTCAAAAATACAACACTTTACTGTTGTGAAATGTGCACAACGAAATACAGACAAATGCAGAATTTGGTTCACAATCAAAATATACAAAGTGATGTGTGGGTAGGCTCGAGGACAGGAGAAGTCCGTCCCAAGTAGAATCGGATCCCACACGATTTCCACTGCCACCGAACCTGAAGGATACTGGAGCCGCCAAGTCCTGAGTCCCCAGGTGGTCGTCGGATCTGGTACTGCTGGCAGGAAGCAGAAGACAGAAGTAATGAGTGTGTGACAAACACACCCAGTAAACAGTCAGCAAGTTCTTCTTGTATTAGTCGGGTGGGAAAAACACCTCCACCTCAAGTACACAGTTTATGCAGAGTCTGTAATCCTACTTATTGAAGTTCGGAGTGAGGAGTGAAGTGCGTCACTCCTCCACCATCTGCGAACCCAGCCTCCAGCTGAAAGTAGCGATCAAGACACCTGAAAACAGTTCAACACACACAAAAACAAGTAACGTGTGTCAACACAACAACGGCTGAGAATTTACCGTGAAGGTAGATGATATCTCGGTGACGAGGTGGAGATGTCGTCCGGCTTTTGTGTATGTGGGTGATGACCAGGTGATTGGTGACAGCTGTCATAGTTGATGAGTGACAGCTGTCACCCCGGCTGTTCCTGTGAGGCGGCAGCGCCCTCTCGTGCCTGAAGCCCGCACTTCAGGCAGGGCGCCCTTTGGTAGTGGGCCAGCAGTACCTCCTCTTCAGCAGCCCACACAACAGGACCCCCCCCCCCCCCAACGGGCGCCTCCTGGCGCCCGACCAGGCTTGTCTGGGTGTCGCCGATAGAAATCGGCCAGGAGGGCCGGATCCAGGACAAAGCTCCTCTTCACCCAGGAGCGTTCTTCGGGTCCATAACCTTCCCAGTCCACCAAGTACTGGAAACCCCGGCCCTTCCGGCGGACGTCCATGAGCCGACGCACAGTCCAAGCCGGCTCTCCGTCGATGATCCGGGCAGGAGGCGGCACCGGTCCAGGAGCACAGAGGGGTGAGGTGTGGTGTGGCTTGATCCTGGAAACATGAAAAACCAGGTGGACCCGCAGTGAAGCTGGGAGCTGGAGCTTCACTGCAGCTGGACTGAGGACTTTGAGGATCTTGAATGGACCAATGTACCTGTCCTTTAGTTTGGGTGAGTCCACTTGGAGGGGGATGTCCTTCATAGAAAGCCACACCTCCTGCCCAGGCTGGTATGCAGGGGCCGGGGAACGCCGGTGGTCTGCATGGGCCTTAGCCCTCATCAGGGCATTCAACAAGGCAGAACGGGCGGTGCGCCACACCCAACGGCACCTCCGCAGGTGGGCCTGGACCGAGGGCACACCGACCTCCCCCTCCACCACAGGAAACAATGGGGGCTGGTACCCCAGACATACCTCAAACGGGGAGAGGCCGGTGGCAGAGGACACCTGGCTGTTATGCGCATACTCGATCCAGGCCAGATGTTCACACTAGGCCGTCGGGTGCGCGGACATCACACAGCGCACGGCTTGCTCCAGTTCCTGGTTGGCCCGTTCTGCCTGTCCGTTGGTCTGCGGGTGATACCCGGACGAGAGGCTCACGGTGGCCCCCAGTTCTCGGCAGAAACTCCTCCAGACTTGAGAGGAGAACTGGGGACCTCAATCCGAGACGATATCCACGGGTATCCCATGCAGACGCACGACGTGGTGGACCAGGAGGTCTACTGTCTCCTGGGCCGTAGGGAGCTTCGGGAGGGCCACGAAGTGGGCCGCCTTGGAGAATCGGTCCACTATCGTGAGGATGGTAGTCATGCCCCGGGACGGCGGGAGGCCCGTGACGAAGTCCAGGCCGATGTGGGACCAGGGGCGATGAGGCACAGGTAACGGCTGGAGCAGTCCCTGTGCCCGTTGATGGTCAGCTTTACTCCTGGCGCAGGTGGTGCAGGCCTGGACATAGTCCCGGACGTCAGCTTCCATGGATGCCCACCAGAAGCGCTGCCGGACCACTGCCACGGTCCTTCTCGCCCCTGGATGGCAGGAGAGTTTGGAACCGTGAGAGAAGTCCAGGACGGCAGCTCTGGCCTCTGGTGGGACATAGAGGTGGTTCTTCAGTCCATTCCCTGGGTCTGGGTTCCGTGTCAGGGCCTCCCGGACGGTCTTCTCCACGTCCCAGGTGAGGCTGGCCACGATAGTGGACTCGGGCAGGATGGGTTCCGGCGGATCCGACAGCTCAGTTTTGACTTCAACTTCGTGAACCCGGGACAGGGCATCCTATCTTTGGTTCTTGGTCCCGGGGCGGTAGGTGATCCGGAAGTCAAAACGCCCAAAGAACAATGACCAGCGGGCTTGCCTGGGGTTCAGCCGCTTGGCGGTCCTGATATACTCCAGGTTCCGGTGGTACGTGAAAACCGTAAATGGCACCGTGGCTCCCTCTAACAGATGTCTCCACTCCTTAAGAGCCTCTTTCACCGCGAGGATTTCCCGATTGCCCACGTCATAGTTCCGTTCTGCCGGGGTCAACCTGCGTGAAAAATAGGCACAAGTATGGAGTATCTGATCGGACTCCCCGCTCTGGGACAGCATGGCTCCTATCCCTGAGTCCGAGGCATCCACTTCAACCACAAACTGGCGGCCAGGATCGGGCTGCACCAGAACTGGTGCAGTCGAAAACCGGCATTTCAACTCCCTAAACGCGGCCTCGCACCGATCTGACCAGGTAAATGGTACTTTGGAGGAGGTCAGAGCTGTCAGGGGGCTAACTACCTGACTGTAGCCCTTAATGAACCTCCTGTAGAAAATCGCAAAGCTGAGGAACTGTTGCAGTTTCCTGCGGCTTGTCGGTTGGGGCCAGTCTCTCACCGCCGCAACCTTGGCCGGATCAGGGGCGACGGAGTTGGAGGAGATTATGAACCCCAGGAAGGACAAAGAAGTGCGGTGGAACTCACACTTCTCGCCCTTCACAAACAGCCGGTTCTCCAACAACCGCTGCAGGACCTGACGTAAATGCTGGACATGGGTCTCAGGATCCGGGGAAAAGATGAGAATATCGTCTAGGTATACGAAGACAAACCGGTGCAGGAAGTCCCGCAAGACGTCATTTACCAAAGCCTGAAACGTCGCGGGGGCATTGGTGAGGCCGAACGGCATGACCAGGTACTTAAAGTGACCTAATGGGGTGTTAAATGCCGTCTTCCACTCGTCTCCCTTCCGGATCCGAACCAGGTGGTACGCATTCCTAAGATCCAACTTTGAGAAGATTTTGGCTCCATGCAGGGGCGTGAACACTGAATCTAACAGGGGCAACGGGTATCGATTGTGAACCGTAATCTCGTTTAGCCCCCTGTAATCAATGCATGGACGGAGTCCGCCGTCTTTCTTGCCCACAAAAAAGAAACCAGCACCCATCGGGGAGGTGGAGTTCCAGATCAGCCCGGCAGCTAACGAGTCCCGGATGTAGGTCTCCATTGATTCGCGCTCAGGACGTGAGAGGTTGTACAGCCTGCTGGACGGGTACTCAACGCCCGGGATCAAATCAATGGCACAATCGTACGGACGGTGCAGGGGAAGGGTGAGTGCCAGATCTTTGCTGAAAACGTCAGCAAGATTGTGGTATTCGATCAGCACCGCCGTCAGATTGGGGGGAACTTTTACCTCCTCGTTAGCATTCAAACCAGGGGGAACCGAGGATCCTAAACACTCCTGGTGGCAGGTTTTGCTCCACTGAGCCACAACCCCAGACGGCCAATCAATCCGGGGATTGTGTTTAATCATCCATGGGAAGCCCAAAATCACGCGGGAGGTAGAAGGAGTCACATAGAACTCAATCTCCTCCCGATGATTCCCAGACACTACCAAAGTTACTGGCAGTGTCTTGTGTGTGATAAAAGGGAGAAGGGTGCCATCTAGGGCCCGCACCTTCAATGGTGAAGGAAGCGCCACTAGAGGGAGCCTTACTTCCCTAGCCCATCTGCTGTCCAGCAGATTCCCTTCTGACCCCATGTCCACCAGTGCTGGGGCCTGAAGGGTTCGATCCCCACTCAGGATCGTAACTGGGAGACGTGCAGATATGCGTGTATGTTCCACGTGAAAGTTCTGACCCACCCTTAGCCCAGTCTCTAAAGGCAAGTGTTGTTGTTTTGGCCATTTCGGGCAGTTTTTCTGTATATGCTCTTTTGAGCTGCAGAGAAAACACTCCCCGCGGGCCAGCCTCACAACAATTTCAATAAAACTTGGCATGCATTAAGTACAACTCTTCTGATGACTAACTCTGTTTTTTTCTTCCAGGTTGTGAGGTAGTTTGTGGTTCATAGCCAAGTTTGAAAGTTCGTGGTAGAGGGAAATGGCAAAAATGGACAAAATCTGGCATCGCGGTATGATTAAGTACCTGCATAAGAAGGGGTTAAAGCCCAAGGACATTCATGCGGATATGGTTGCTACATTAGGGGATGAAGCTCCCTCCATATCTACAGTGCAGAAGTGGGCAGCTGAATTTAAGAGGGGCAGAGAGAGCCTTGAAGACGACCCAAGGTCTGGGCAGAGCCACAACCCAGAAAAACATTGACCTTGTTCATGAAATGGTGATGGATGACAGACAATCGATGATTAATCAGCTAGCAGATGCTGTGGGAATATCCCGTGAGAGAATTAAACACATTCTGCATGAAGAACTTGGAATGTCAAAGGTGTCAGCTCGGTGGGTGCCACGTCTTCTGACGCCTGATCAGAAACGCACCAGGTTAGTCATGTCGAAGGCAAACTTGGCGCAATTTGAAGATGATCCAGCCAATTACATGGAATGTTTTCTTACCAAGGATGAGTGTTGGGTTCACTACTTTGAACCAGAGACAAAAAAACAATCAATGCAGTGGAAACACCCAAGGTCACCACCTCCAAAGAAGGCCAATGTTGTTTCATCTGTGGTGAAGGTCATGGTTTCAGTTTTCTGGGATGCCAAGGGCATTGTGTTCGTGGACTATCTTGAAAAGGGACAAACCATGAATGAACAGTACTATTCTAACCTACTGAGACAGTTATGCGAGGCTATCAAAAAGAAGCGACCAGGAAAGCTGACGAAAGGGGTACTGTTCCATCAAGACAATGCCCCAGCTCACAAGTCAACAGTGGCCATGGCCACTATCCACAAGTGTGGATTCGAACTGGTAGATTACCCACCATACTCCCCTGACTTGGCACCCTCGGACTTTCATCTGTTCCCAAACCTAAAAAAAAACTTGGCTGGGAAGCACTATCGGAGCATTGATGAGGTGATGGCTGCTGTTGAGGACTATTTTGACTCTGAAGATGAAAGCTTCTATGCCAAGGGAATCAAAGCACTCAAGCACCGCTGGAAGAAGTGTGTGGAGTTACTGGGAGACTATGTAGAAAAATAACCCTGAATTTGTTCAATTCGACAACTGCATCATAGTCAGCTTTAGAACTTTTCAGCCTACCCTCATATTATTTCTTTGTGTTTTAGGACACACTTCATATAATCTACCAGCCCCTGCTCCTCCTCATCTGGTCCAGCTACTGTTTGTAGGTCTGGTAATCTGTATGGTCTACCATATAGTGTTTCAAAAGGTGTTAAGCCTGTCTCACTACTTGGTGTTATGTGCATGTATAATTTCACCAAATCTAAACAATTAACCCTTTTTTTTCCTGTTTCTTCCATACATTTTTTTCAGTTTACTTTTGATTGTGCCATTTGTTCTTTCAACTAGTCCTGCACTTTGTGGGTGATATGCACAATGTGTTTTTGCATTGATTCTCAGGTGTTGGGTTAAATATTATATTATCTGATTTACAAAGTGTGTACCATTATCGCTGTATATGGTTTCTGATAGGCCATGTCATGGTATGATTCTCTGCACAGAATTTTTGCTACTGTAAGTGCATCTGCATGTTTGGTGGGGAACACTTCTACCCACTTAGAATAGTCATCAATTATCACTAAACTACTTTTTCCCTTCACATTGTGTCAACTCAATAAAGTCCATGTGTATGGTTTGAAATGGATATTTAGGGGTAGGGAATTGTCCTCTTCTTGGTCTTTCATTCCCTTGTGAGTTATGCTTTGCACAAATCAAACATGCTCTACAAAAGTTTTTTTGAGTAGTTATTAAAGCCATAGGTTGTAAAGTGTTGTTCCACTAGACATGCCATCCCTCCTGTTGAGGCATGGCAAGGTCCATGGCTCAGTATAGCCACCCATTTAAATAGACTTCTTGGTAATATTGGTTTGTGCAAAGGTCACATATAAATATCGTCTGTCTGTGTGGCATCGTTTCGTTTCCACAAGGTTTTTTCACTTTCTGGAGCAGCTTGTTGCATGTCTCTAAGGACGTCTTTATCTATTTTCTGTTCAGTCATTTGGAAAGTAACCACTTCCCCTTGGGCTGCTTTTTTAGCCATTTTGTCAGCAAAGCGGTTGACACACGAGACAAGGTCTTGGTTTGTTGTGTGTGCAGTACATTTGCATATTGCTATCGCTTCCGGGAGCTGTACAGCTTCCAGTAGCACGAGCAATAAATCTCTGTGTAGAACAGGTTTCCCAGTAGATGTAATCATGCCCATAATTTTCCAGTGTAGTGCAAAAACGTGTACTGTTGAGAATGCATATTGGCTGTCTGTATAAATTGTAACTTTGTTGTTCTCCATTAATTTGCAGGCATCTGTCAACACTACTAATTCAGCTGCTTGTGCTGACATGTGGTCTGGCAGCTTTTCTGCTTTAAGAATGTCTTTTTGGGTTACAATTGCGTATCCTGAGGATTTAGTACCATCAGGATTTTTCCTACATGAGGCCTCTACAAATATGATAGTTGAACTTGGAATTGGCACATCTGTCAAATCTTTTCTTGGTTTATGTACTTCCTCAGCTTCAGCCAGGCAGTCATGTACATCCCCTTCTTCCTCCGTGGGGATTAGGGTGGCTGGATTTAGAGTTGTACATCTTTCCACTGTTAAATGTGGTTGTGACAGTAATGTTGCCATACATGACAAATGTCTGGCTGGAGACAGGAAAGTGATGTTAGTCTGTAGTAACAGGGCTGACACAGCATGTGGCACTTTTAGAGTTAATGTGTGAAATAGGACCACCCCTGCGGAGGCCTGCACCGCTAAAGGTGCAGCCACAACAGCTCTTACGCATGGGGGCAATGCTCTGGCCACAGGATCCAACCTGGTGGAGTAAAAAGCCACAGGTCTTAATTTGCTTCCATGCTGCTGTGTCAGAACTGATGTCATAAATTCTCCTTTGTAGTCCACCATTTGGACAAATGGTTTGTTATAATCTGGTAAGGCCAATGTTGTACTTGATGTTAGGGCCTTTTTTAGGTTACAAAATGCTTGCTCTCCTTCTGGAGTCCATGTCAGTTTTGCTGACATGGGCATGTTTTCTCCAAAAATCATAGTGCTTAGTGCACTTGTTATTTCAGCAAAATTTGGTATCCATTGTCTGCAATAATTTGTCAGGCCCAAAACAACATCATTTGCTTTTTTGTGGTTGGTTTTGGAGCTTGCAAAATGGCTGTTTTCCTTTCATCCAGAATGGTGCGGTCTCCAGCACTCAGATTGTGTCCTAAGTATTTTACTTCCTGTTTACAGTACTGTAGTTTGTTTTTACTTGCTTTATGTCCATTTTCTGCTAGAAATTTCAACAGCTCCAGCGTGTCCTGTTTATTTTCTTGCTCTGTTTCCGATGCCACCAGTATATCATCTACAGAATTTGACTATTATTTGGTGGTACATATTTGGCCAGGTTACTGGACATTGCTTGTGAAAAGATAGTAGGACTTTCAAAAAACTGCTTGGGACTCCGACGAGGGCGGTCGCATCTCCTCCACTCTCCCTATCTCTCTGCTTTAACCTTCTAGTCCCTACTTCACCA
Source organism: Thalassophryne amazonica (assembly GCF_902500255.1). Classification (NCBI taxonomy): domain Eukaryota; kingdom Metazoa; phylum Chordata; class Actinopteri; order Batrachoidiformes; family Batrachoididae; genus Thalassophryne; species Thalassophryne amazonica. The sequence continues at coordinate 7,559,639 of NC_047107.1, read as the reverse complement.
GACTTGTGAATTCCTCAAAACTATATTGGATTCTGGATCTATTGGACTACTATTGGATTAACCATGGAATTGATCAGCTGGTCTCTGAACGCTATTGACACAATTTTTTCTACAAGAAGGTCAGGACCGGGGGATCCTGCCTGCCCAGATGGAACGTATCCTGCGGGCTATGCCCTCAACTCCTGGAGTTCCTGGCGTGTGGCATGCTTGGCGCCTTTCTCTGTGGAGGACGTCGAGGACCTATTCAGTTTTGGTCTTATGGTAACAGGGCTGGTACTTTTGGCTTATGTGCTGCCCTGATCTACCGGAAAATTTGCAAGACGGCGGCATCAAGAACCACGGGCCCTCGCTTGTCCGTCATGATTAACGAGGTTGGCAAGGCAGTGCATTCTCAGACTGCAAATTGGATGACACCCTGGAGCTGATGCGTGCCTTGCAGTTGAAGCTGAAGGTTTCGGAGGCCGGTGAATATTCTTAATTCAAAGTTAGGAATATTCTTAATTTATAATTGGGATTTGGCTGAGTGTGGGGAAACTATAAAAAGTGTTTTTCACTGCTCGGCTGCAACACTACAGGCTATCTAGCATCAAGGTCAATTGCCCACTGTTTTTCCTCCAGTGGAATTTATCCAGGCTCTGGTGAGATTATTTGGCTCCATTCTTATCTCAACCCACAAGGACAACAAACTGACAGACTTACACATGGACCAAAGCATGCTCCAGCTCCTCTTATCACTCTCTGCCCCTCCCTCCCTGCGGCAGGCCTCGTCCTCTCTCAAGCTTGCCTGGCGGCGCGACTTATAGTTGCAGCGGCCTTCACCCACTTTGCCTCCATTCGGATGACGGACTGCTTCAAGTTTAGTGCACATAAACAATGTCAAATGTATATGTGTTGTCTTTAATTTTGATGTGTGCCATTATTACGGTAAACAAGTAATAATTGTGGATTAATTGCTGTATCTTGTCTGAGGTAATTGGAGTGTAAACATAATTGCCCTTTTTTGGGATCAATAAAGTTGTCTGAAACTGAAACTGAAACAATATCCTTGTTGCAGTCTGGTATATGTGTATCTTGAGTTATTGTTGAGGGCAGATAGGGCCCTCCGGTTTCCTCCAGGGGAGGCTGATTTTGTGGCTGTCTTTTGTTTGCTCTGTGTGCAGTTTGTGTTTCATTATCTTCTTCTTTTTGTTATAATAAACCTCTCCTTGTCTTTTTTGTGTTTTTGCTTTATTTTCTGCATCGCATATTTTATTTATCTATTTTTATTTTGTCCATTTAGCTTCTACTTTCATTATTGTCTGTTTCTTAATTTGTTCTTCTAAATTTCTTAATTATTTTTCCTCTTACCAACATGTACATGTTGTGTGGAGAAGCATATTATTTTTTGACAACTGTCTGCCCATCGACAGTTTTATTTAATAATGTCTTTAATATGGGATTCAGCCATGCATTTATTCATAATATTTGATTATTTATCTATTGTCCTCATTACTTGTATATGAAACATTAGAAATTTTCTAGCCCCACGGTCCATCAACAGACACAAATGGCCAGCACATATTTTTTATATATATATATATATATATATATATATATATATATATATATATATATATATATATATATATATATATATATATATAGGAAAAGAAAGAAATAAACTATTCATATAATATGTCTGTAATATCAATCATTATCAAACCAGTTTGAAATTAGTAGTTTCATCATGATTATATTTATTAATATCTCTGCAAACAAATAAAAGCTTATCATATTCTTATTCTATCATACATGTCTATTAGTGGACCCACAAAAATATTCATAATTAATCTAGGAGCTCCCTAAACAGTTTATAATTATATATGTATACATACATTATTACTTCACATGCATTTTCCCTGGTATCATAAGGCCATAACAATAACCAAAGAAACTTGCATACTATTCTACATAATAACACTTCAATGAATTATATTGATATTAATAATAATGATAATCAGTAATCGCATTTTCTAACCCAAATGTTTTCAGTTTTTTTTCTTTGATTCTCCTGCTTTTGCTTTTATCTTTGTCACTAATTCGATTGTTGGTTCGCGCACCAATTTTCCTGTGAATTGGAATTTCTTGTTCCAAAGTTTTAAATGTTTACTTGAACTGGGATGTTTTATCTCCATATATTTGTAATCTTTATGTGTGGTATCCTCATTGCTTTTCTGGTTTGACCCACATCAGGAACAACAATTCTCCATTTTAGCCTTTTGGGGGGTTATCTCCGCGGGAGATCTAAATGAATGGATTGTTGTCCTTTATCCCAACTGATTGATGGACGGTCAAACTGATAAGTTGTCACCGCTTCTACCTCAAGGAGGTGGGTGAACCTTGCTTGCTTATTGCCTCTTTCCAGTCTCGTTGTCCCCCAATCAGGTGTCACTCACACATGTAACATTCACACCAGTTAATTTTCAATATTTCCAGTGGACAATATTGAGGGTTTAACCATTCCCAGAATTTCACAGTCCACCCACCGCAGGTTTTACCGACCCGACAGTTAATTTATATAGCGCTTTTAGTACCTATAAGAGGTTCCCAGAACTTTATAGGGTTTATCTACACAGTAACCCTCAGTCACCCGTAATTTTACAGAGAAAACAGTACTCACTCTTGGTCGTCCTCTTTAACGCAAAGTTCGGATGTCTTCACCCTGGCGATCGGCGACCCGTGAGGGAGGAGTCCGCCCCAGAAAGGGTCTTTTGGGATTTTTCCCAGCCGTGGCCACGGTCTTTACGGAGTCCTGTGTTCACCGGTCGACGCTCCTCACGTTTGTTGACATCCGGCTCGAATGGACCAATTTAATATCAGGTTTAGACCTATAAATCAAATCAAATCAATTTTATTTAGCGCCAAATCACAACAACAGTTGCCCCAAGGCGCTTTATATTGTAAGGCAAAAGCCATACAATGATTACAGAAAAACCCCAACGGTCAAAACGACCCCCTATGAGCAAGCACTTGGCGACAGTGGGAAGGAAACAGAGTCAGATAAACCATTAGACAACAAAGAAGACACCAAGGAGACACTGTTACTCTTTCTCGTGAGGAGAGAGGGCAGCAGGAACTCTGACAATAGCTTCTCCCTCTCTGCTGTCTGCCCCCTCACCTCAGCTTTTTATTCACTTAAGCCCCTTTCACACCGGGGCTGCTCCCAGTTGCTCCCTGTGGCGTCATGACGACGCAGGAATTTCTGCGTCAGGTGCGCACAGCAGGGGGCAGAGAGGAGGTGAGAACGCAGCCTGCAGGTTCTCTGCACAGAGAAGTCAGAGTGCACAATTTGGCTGCAGACAGACTGTGCACTCTGACTTCTCTTCTGCTTGTTGTTCTGAGCTGCAGGACTGTGCGCAGTTCTGTTATAGTTTATCTTTCCTCCCTTGACCACAAGATGCGCGCACCGTCCTTTAGCAAATGTGGAGATTGTTGGAGTTCTACTTGATGTTGACATGTCCTGGACTTATGTCCTTTTTTAACTGTGATGAGAGAGTGAGGAGAGAAAGGAACTAACTGCCTGCAGACAATTTTTTTTTCTTTTTTTCCTCCTTTGACTGCGAGATGCGTGCGCATGCATCAACCGTCAAACACTGCGGAGATGTCTGGAGTTCTACTTGATGTTGACATGTCCTGTCTCAGGACTTATGTCCTTTTTTGTCCTTTTTTTTTAACTGTGATGTGAGAGTTTGAGCAGAGAACAAGGAAATAATGCCTGAAGCCAGATTTTTTTTTTTCTTTTAATTGTTCACATGTGCGCACGTGAACGAACGTCCATGAGTGGACTCGAGATGTCCGGACTTTTTACTCGATATTTCTGGCAATCAGGCTGCATTTTTTTTTTTTTTTTCCAGCGTGTAGTTTTTACTGCATTGAGTACACGGTATAAAAACAATCCTGTGTGATTTATACTGCGGGAACAACGGAACACAGCAGGAATCATAAATTGGCTCCGAGTCACGCCGGGTAACGCCTCTTTGCCCCGACTTGCGCTGGTACCACTTCCTTTCTGCGTCGAGCACAGGACGCCAAAAAAATTAAACAGGTTTAATTTTTCGGCGCCCGACTTGCTTCCTCCTTTGCGCCCTCGCGCTGTTGTGGCGCCGAACTGCATCGTCTGGGCTCTGAGTTGCTTCCACGCGGCGTCGTCATAATGACGCACGGCGCAACCGGGAGCAGGAGTTCATTAAAAACAATAGCACACTGTCTCTGCATGGGGCACTTCCTTAAAGAAGGCTTGACTGATAAGCAAAACAATAGCAGAATCTCTCTGCAGACAGGTCACACAATCATGTTTATGCAAACAGTTTTACAGAGAGTTTTCAGTGAATATTTTAGTGGTTTATAAGAAACTGAAACTTGCAGGCAATGCACCATAAATGATTATGTGTAAGGAAGGCATTATAAATGATAACATGTATGTACAATTTTTCCAACAAGTTCTATGCTTTTTACTGTTTTAATTAATTTTATTTGGAAACGGAGCGTGTCGTGGCCTCAACTTTGCCTAAATTCTGGGTCTTTTAGTGAAGCTTAGGGCTATAGTGGCCAGCGATCACCTTAGTATTTCTTGTTGTTTAATGCTGACAATATTGTATTTCTTGTCTTTCTGATGCTCGATTCTGTTTTTTCTCTCTGTTTAAGGTGCAGCATCATCCAGAGATGGGTGTGGTAATTGTGCTGGAGACCCTCCTGTCCTGTGTACCAACAGCTTTTCCTGTATATTTGTTTTGTGAATTGTTCTGTAATTTATGTTTGTAGCATGGCCCAAGCAGAGGGTCACCCCTTTGAGTCTGGTCTGCTTGAGGTTTCTTCCTCAGAGGGAGCTTTTCCTTACCACTGCTGCTCTTGGGGTTAGTAAGGTTCAGTGTTGTATAGTAACAAAGTAAAAATACTTCACTACTGTACTTAAGTATGTTTTGGGAGACTTTGTGTTGTGTGGGCCGCCAGAAGAGGAGGTACTGCTGGCCCACCACCAGAGGGCGCCCTGCCTGAAGTGCGGGCTTCAGGCACGAGAGGGCGCTGCCGCCACGGACACAGCCGGGGGTGACAGCTGTCACTCATTATCTCTTGACAGCTGTCACCCATCTACACTACATCATCTCACTCCATAAAGACCGGACGTCATCTCCACCTCATTGCCGAGATATCATCTACCTGTGAAGGTACTTTTCTCTGCTGACTTAAATCATTGAGTAATAACCTGAACTTCTTTGCAGCCGTATTCCTGTGGCGTTTCATTATCTGTGGATTGGCGTAAAGTGTGATCAGCGACGGCTTCGCTTCACACTCCAACCAGATAAGTGATTTAACAGGAGCTGCACGAGTGTGTGATTAGAGGTGGAGGTGACTTTCCACCTTCTGACTGTTTTTGTTACTGGGTGTGCACACACCCACTTCTCACTGTTTGTGCTCCTCGCCAGCAGTACCAGATCCGACAGTCGGGGACGGTGATCACCTGGGAATTCGGGACTTGGCGGCTCCAGTATTCACCGGGTTCGGTGGCGGTGGAAATCGTGTGGTTATGGCTCTTCTCGGAACAGACGTCTTCTATCCTCGAGCCTGCCCACACGTCACCTTTGTGTATTGACTGCTATCAGATTCTGTGATTGTCTGTATAATCGTTGTGCACATTCACAACATTAAATTGTTACCTTTTGGCTCATCTATTGACCGTTCATTTGCACCCCCTGTTGTGGGTCCGTGTCACTACACTTTCCCCCAACAGGATATCTCGGCCATTGTCATGGATCCCGAGGGGCGTCAACCTTCTGTTGGACAGCCAATGGAAGAGCAGGGTGCACAGGCGTCGGCTGGAGGCGTGATTGGTGAGTTGCAGCACATCCTCACCGCCTTTACCGCTCAGATGGACCTGATGACCAAGCAAAACATCATCCTTAATCGCAGGATGGAGGCTGTCACCGCGCAGGTGGAAGCGCGCGCTCAGGGCGCTGCTGCAGCTCCTCCTCCTGCCGACCCGTTGCCGAATACAGACATTCCACTGGTCATTCAACAACCCCCCCCACCATCCTCTGAAGCATACATAAGCCCTCCAGAGCCATATGGAGGTTGTGTGGAGACGTGCGTGGACTTTCTTATGCAGTGTTCGCTCGTCTTTGCACAGCCTCCCGTGATGTACGCGTCTGACGCCAGTAAGGTGGCTTACGTGATTAATTTGCTTCGAGGTAAGGCACGCGCTTGGGCTACAGCGCTTTGGGAGCAAAGTTCACGGCTCCTTGCCTCTTATACTGGGTTTGTGAGGGAGCTCAGAACTGTTTTTGATCACACTAACAGAGGCGAAACCACGTCTACCGTGCTGCTGTCAATGAGACAGGGGCGCCGGAGCGCAGCCAAATATGCAGTCGACTTCCGCATCACGGCTGCGAGATCCGGCTGGAATATGACTGCGCTCCGCACCGCTTTCATAAACGGACTGTCGTCGGTCCTGAAGGAGCACCTGGTGGCTAAGGAGGAACCGCGGGATTTGGCTGAGCTTATCGATTTGGTTATACGATTGGACAATCGGTTAGAAGAATGCTGACGGGAGCGAGGCGAAGGGCATGGTCAGGCACAAGCCGTCCCTCTTCCTCCCGGGTCCGAAAGGGAGCCGTCTTTCCCACGCTCCACAGCCACAGCGCTCCGTGTGGCTACAGCTCCCCCTGCTGACGATGCTAGGGACACGAGCAGGGCCACATTCAGACAGAGGAGGCTGGTCCGCGGGGAGTGCTTTGTCTGCGGCTCGAGTGAGCATCAGCAGAGAGACTGCCTCAAATGGTCAAAACACAAACGCCCGCCCTTAGAGACTGGGCTGAGGGGGGTCAAAACATTCACGTGGGTCATACACATCTTTCAACATGACTCCCAGTTACAATCCTGAGTGGGGATTTAACCCTTCAAGCCCCAGCACTGGTGGACATGAGGTCAGAAGGGAATCTGCTGGATAGCAGATGGGCAAGGGAGGTAGGGCTCCCTCTGGTGGTGCTTTCTTCGCCAGTGAAGGTGCGAGCACTAGATGGCACTCTTCTCCCTTTTATCACACACAAGACACTACCTGTAACCCTGGTAGTGTCTGGGAATCACCGGGAGGAGATTGAGTTTTTTGTAACTCCTTCTACCTTCCTGCGTGATTTTGGGCTTCCCATGGATGATTAAACACAATCCCCGGATTGATTGGCCGTCTGGGGTTGTGGCTCAGTGGAGCGAAACCTGCCACCGGAATTGTTTAGGATCCTCGGTTCCTCCCGGTGTAAATGCTAATGAGGAGGTTAAAGTCCCTCCCAATCTGACGGCGGTGCCGGTTGAGTACCACGATCTTGCTGACGTCTTCAGCAAGGATCTGGCGCTCACCCTTCCCCCGCACCATCTGTACGATTGTGCCATTGATTTGGTCCCGGGTGTTGAGTTCCGTCCAGCAGGCTGTACAATCTCTCACGTCCTGAGCGCGAATCAATGGAGACCTACATCCGGGACTCGTTAGCTGCCGGGTTGATCCGGAATTCCACCTCCCCGATGGGTGCAGGTTTCTTTTTTGTGGGCAAGAAAGATGGCGGACTCCGTCCATGCGTTGATTACAGGGGGCTGAACGACATAACGGTTCGTAATCGATACCCTTTACCCCTGTTGGATTCAGTGTTCACGCATGGAGCCCAAATTTTCACCAAACTGGACCTTAGGAATGCGTACCACCTGGTTCGGATCCAGAAGGGAGACGAATGGAAGACGGCATTCAACACCCCATTAGGTCATTTTGAGTACCTGGTCATGCCGTTCGGCCTCATTAACGCCCCCGCGACGTTCAAAGCATTGGTAAACGACGTCTTGCGGGACTTCCTGCACCGATTCATCTTCGTATATCTGCATGACATACTCATGTTTTCCCCCGGATCCTGAGACTCATGTCCAGCATGTACGTCAGGTCCTGCAGCGGTTGTTAGAGAACCGGCTGTTTGTGAAGGGCGAGAAGTGTGAGTTTCACCGCACCTCTTTGTCCTTCCTGGGGTTCATCAAATCCTCCAACTCCGTCGCCCGTGATCCGGCCAAGGTTGTGGCGGTGAGAGATTGGCCCCAACCAACAAGCCGTAGGAAGCTGCAACAGTTCCTCGGCTTTGCAAATTTCTACAGGAGGTTCATTAAGGGCTACAGTCAGGTAATTAGCCCCCTGACAGCCCTGACCTCTCCAAAAGTCCCCTTTACCTGGTCGGATCGGTGCGAAGCCGCGTTCAAGGAGTTGAAACGCCGGTTCTCGTCTGCACCAGTTCTGGTGCAGCCCGACCCTAGCCGCCAGTTTGTGGTTGAAGTGGACGCCTCTGACTCAGGGATAGGAGCCGTGCTATCCCAGAGCGGAGAGACCGATAAAAGTTCTTCACCCGTGTGCCTACTTTTCTCGCAGGTTGACCCCAGCTGAACGGAACTATGACGTCGGCAATCGAGAACTCCTTGCGGTGAGAGAGGCTCTTGAGGAGTGGAGACACCTGTTGGAGGGAGCGTCTGTGCCTTTCACGGTTTTCACTGACCATCGGAACCTGGAGTATATCAGGACCGCCAAGTGGCTGAACCCCAGGCAAGCCCGCTGGTCACTGTTCTTCGGGCGTTTTGACTTCCGAATCACCTACCGCCCCGGGACCAAGAACCAGAGATCAGATGCATTGTCCCGGGTGCATGAAGACGAAGTCAAGACTGAGCTGTCGGATCCACCGGAGCCTGTCATTCGGGAGTCCGCTATCGTGGCCACCCTCACCTGGCACGTGGAGAAGACCGTCCGGGAGGCCCTGGCACAGAGCCCGGACCCCGGAACAGGGCCGAAGAACAGACTCTACGTCCCACCAGAGGCAAGAGCTGCTGTCTTGGATTTCTGTCACGGTTCTAAGCTCTCCTGTCATCCGGGGGTGCGAAGGACCGTGGCAGTGGTCCGGCAGCGCTTCTGGTGGGCGTCCCTGGAGGCCGACGTCCGGGAATATATCCAGGCCTGCACCACCTGTGCCAGGGACAAGGCAGACCACCAGAAGGCACAGGGACTTCTTCAGCCACTTCCTGTGCCTCATCGCCCCTGGTCGCACATCGGTCTGGATTTTGTCATGGGCCTCCCGCCGTCCCAGGGCATGACGACCATCTTCACGATAGTGGACCGGTTCTCCAAGGTGGCCCACTTCGTGGCCCTTCCGAAGCTCCCCATGGCCCAGGAGACTGCAGACCTCCTGGTCCACCACGTCGTCCGTCTGCATGGGATACCTACCGACATCGTCTCTGATCGTGGTCCCCAGTTCTCCTCACACGTCTGGAGGAGCTTCTGCCGGGAACTGGGGGCCACTGTGAGCCTCTCGTCCGGGTATCACCCACAGACCAATGGACAGGCAGAACGGGCCAATCAGGAATTGGAGGAAGCCCTGCGCTGTGTGACGTCCGCACACCGGATGGCCTGGAGTGAACATCTGGCCTGGATCGAGTATGCGCATAACAGCCAGGTGTCCTCTGCCACCGGCCTCTCCCCATTTGATGTGTGTTTGGGGTATCAGCCCCCATTGTTTCCCGTGGTGGAGGGAGAGGTCAGTGTGCCCTCGGTCCAGGCCCAACTGCGGAAGTGCCGTCGGGTGTGGCACTCCGCCCGTTCTGCCTTGTTGAAGGCCCGGACGAGGGCGAAGACCCATGCAGACCGCCGGCGATCCCCGGCCCCTGCTTACCAGCCCGGGCAGGAGGTGTGGCTATCCACGAAGGACATCCCCCTCCAGGTGGACTCCCCAAAACTCAAGGACAGGTATATTGGACCATACAAAATCCTCAAAATTCTCAGCCCTGCCGCAGTGAAGCTCCAACTCCCGGCTTCACTGCGGATCCACCCGGTCTTTCAAGTGTCAAGGATCAAACCTCACCACACCTCACCCCTCTGTGCTCCCGGACCAGCGCCGCCTCCTGCCCGGATCATTGACGGGGAGCCGGCTTGGACCGTGCGCCGGCTCCTGGACGTCCGTCGGATGGGCCGGGGGTTCCAGTATTTGGTGGACTGGGAGGGGTATGGACCCAAAGAACGCTCCTGGGTGAAGAGGAGCTTCATCCTGGATCCAGCCCTCCTGGCCGATTTCTACCGCCGTCACCCGGACAAGCCTGGTCGGGCGCCAGGAGGCGCCCGTTGAGGGGGGGGGTCCTGTTGTGTGGGCCGCCAGAAGAGGAGGTACTGCTGGCCCACCACCAGAGGGCGCCCTGCCTGAAGTGCGGGCTTCAGGCATGAGAGGGCGCTGCCACCACGGACACAGCCGGGGGGGCAGCTGTCACTCATTATCTCTTGACAGCTGTCACCCATCTACACTTCATCATCTCACTCCATAAAGACCGGACATCGTCTCCATCTCGTTGCCGAGATATCATCTACCTGTGAAGGTAATTCTCTGCTGTATCTAAAACTGTGTCATAAGTCTGAACTCTTTTGCAGCCGTTTTCCTGTGGTGTGCCTTGTCTGCAGGATTGGCATTTGGTGTGATCAGCGACGGCTTCACTTCACACTCCAACCAGATAAGTGATTTAACAGGAGCTGCACGAGTGTGTGATTAGAGGTGGAGGTGACTTTCCACCTTCTGACTGTTTTTGTTACTGGGTGTGCACACACCCACTTCTCACTGTTTGTGCTCCTCGCCAGCAGTACCAGATCCGACAGTCGGGGACGGTGATCACCTGGGAATTTGGGACTTGGCGGCTCCAGTATTCACCGGGTTCGGTGGCGGTGGAAATCGTGTGGTTATGGCTCTTCTCGGAACAGACGTCTTCTATCCTCGAGCCTGCCCACACGTCACCTTTGTGTATTGACTGCTATCAGATTCTGTGATTGTCTGTATAATCGTTGTGCACATTCACAACATTAAATTGTTACCTTTTGGCTCATCTATTGACCGTTCATTTGCGCCCCCTGTTGTGGGTCCGTGTCACTACACTTTCCCCAACACTTTGTACTTTACTTGAGTTTTTTAAATTCAGCTTACTTTCACTTTTACTTCACTACATTTCCGACCTTAATTGCATACTTCTACTCCTATACATGTTCTAATGCGCCATGCCGTTACTCGTTACAAAAGACACACACACACACACGAAAAAAAGTCATGTTTTCACCCAGAGACACCACTGATTACTAGTGACTGCAATGAAGTCAGGCTGATTTGTCATGAGGCATGTCTGGTAGGCTTTTTTGCAGTTGCGCACTTGGGGGGTGTTAGTCAGGGACATTGATTACAGACCTGCAATGGGTCTGTAATCAACTTTTCTGCAGCGCAACTTTGCTTTGAACCTTGAACCAATCGAAGCAGTGATTCACAGATCGAAGCAGTGCTTTGATCTACGACTCGTCTATTTGTTTATCGCTTTATCCTTATTTTTCTCCGCTAAAACCCTGAAGAGCATATGTCTGTGAGTAATATTTAATATTTTTATGTTAAACCGACCTGTTATGGTCTTCTGAAACAGTTGATAGATGTATTTTATAACTTAAAAACGGGACCGATGCTAACGCTTTAGCATGTCTATGGCATGTTAGTTAGCATTAAGCTGTTCACAACAGCACGTTTGTGTTGATTTGTTTTCTGTATAATTAATGGCTCAGCGTTCGTTGTCGTAAAAGAGTCAAATTGTATTTTTTTATATATATATTAATAATAATAGCAAAAACAATAATAGTCTACATAATAGACAATAATAGTCAATAATAATAGACTAATACTGTTACAATACAATTTTAGAGAAAGAGACAAAAAGAACCTAATGAAACAAAACACAATAGAAAAGACAAAACCATGTAACAATGAAAATAAATAAATACATATAGAAATAAATAAGTGTTTCCTGTGAACACCTAGTGAGTAGCCTACTTTCGTTTAGGTTTTGAAACCTAGTTTCTGAAGTGTTTTTGTGTGATGTGCACAATTCTCAGTATTTTGACTAATACTACCAGTCATTTACAAGCCCAGATAAACTTTGCAATATAAAAAAAAAAATCAGTCTGTTTTTTGATTATTAACATTTACTTGTACTTTTACTTTCAATACTTGAGTACATTTAGTTGTACATTACTTGTCATACTTAAGTACAATAAATACTAGATACTTTAAGACTTTTACTTGAGTAGCATTTCAATCGGTGACTTGAACTTCTACTAAAGTCATTTTTTTAATGGGTATCTGTACTTTTACTTAAGTGTGATTTTCCAGTACTTTATACAACACTGGTAAGGTTAGACCTTACTTGTGTGAAGCGCATTGAGGCAACTATGTTGTGATTTGGCGCTATAAAAATGAAAATAAATTGAAATTGAAAATTGACACCTGTGGGTGTTGAGAGCTGTAAATAAATGGTTGCTGTGTTCAAGTGTACTTTGTCTTTTTCCTTAACAATATTCTAACAAAACTTCTGTAACACAACAGAATTTGGCGACGAGGACGCAATAATGCCTTGTAAAGTGAGTTTTGAGCTGAAGACTGAACTCCGTTGAGATGAGGAGCACATGTATATTGGCAGAATTTGGGAATGGAGAAGACCTCTACTTTGACAAAACACAGGAATACAATTTAATGTCAATTTATTTTCATTTATATAGCACCAAATCACAACAAAGTTGCCTCAGGGTGCTTCACACATGTAAAGTCTAACCTTACTAACTCCCAAAGCATACACACAGGCGACACTGGTAAGGAAAAACTCCCTCTGAGGAAGAAACCTCAAGCAGACCAGACTCAAAGGGGTGACCCTCTGCTTGGGCCATGCTACAGACATAAATTACAGAACAATTCACGAAACAAATATAGAGGACAGGAAATGTTGCCGGTGCACAGGACAGGAGGGTTTCTGGAACAGATACCACACCCATCGCTGGATGGAGCAGCACCTCAAACAAAGAGAAAAGAGAGGAAAAAAATGGATTAAGGCATCAGAAAACAACAATTACCATATAATTTGTCAGCATTAGCAACAAGAAAACCAAAAGAACCACTAGCCCTAAGATTCACTAAAGACCCAGAATTTAGATAAAGTTGAGGCCGCGGCACGCTCCGTTTCCTAATGAAATGAATTAAAAGAGTAAAAATCATAGTACTACACTATGCCAGTATGCTAGTCATACAAAAGGGAAAAATAAATGCGTCTTAAGTCTGTACTTGAAAGTCTCTATAGAATCTGACTGTTTTATTGATGCAGGGAGATCATTCCACAGAACAGGCACACAATAAGAGAAAGCGCTGTACAATTTTAGAGGCCAGTACGAGAACCTTAAAATCTGATCTCACTGGGACAGGAAGCCAGTGAAGACATGCCAAAATGAGTTGGCATTGCTGCCAAAATGGTTTGGCAGGAAATGGGTGTAATGTGGTTAAACTTTCTGCTTCATGTCAAAAGTCTGGCAGCAGCATTTTGAACCAGCTGGAAAGCCCTGATGCTGGACTGCGGTAAACCAGAAAATAGAACATTGTAGTAGTCCAATCTAGAAGAGACAAATGCATGGATCAGGGTCTCAGCATCAGCCATAGACAGGATGGGATGAATCTTCGCTATATTTCGCAGGTGGAAGAAAGCAGTCCTCATAATATTTCTAATGTGGAGGTCAAAGGACAACATAGGATCAAAAATTAATCCAAGGTACCTCACTTTGTCAGTGTGATGTATGACACACAAGCCTGGGCTAAGCGTCAAACTGGTCAAATTATTGCCGATGTCTTACTGCACCAAGAACTATCATTTCAGTCTTATCAGAGTTTAAAAGTAGAAAGTTGCTAGACATCCAGCTTCTCACTGATGCAAGGCAATCTTCTAAGGATTTTATGTGGATGAGATTACCAGCAGTTCTCGGCATGTATAACAGCATCATTAGCATAGCAGTGAAAGGTAATCCCAAAATGCCGCAATATGTGCCTACCTCAGTAATGGGTCTCACGTCAACAGCAGGGTGTAGTGGCTTGGTTAAGGCATGCTTGGATATGTTTAACCTAATGTTTTCTATTTTCTTCTCGAAGTAATATAGGAAATCTTGTACTGTAAAAGGAGAGCGAACTACGGGTGGTTGTCCATGTATAAGTGCTGCCACCGTGTCGAACAAGAACTTTGAGTTATGCTTGTTTTTGTTGATCAAATCAGAGTAGTAGGTCTGCTTTGTAGCCAGTAGTGCGTGCTTATAGTCTAAGACAGCATCATGCCAGGCAAGGTGGGATACTTCTAATTTTGAACCACGCCATTTCTCTTCTCGACCTCTAGCCTTATGCTTGAGGTAACGCAAGTAATCATTGAAACAAGGCGACTGTTTTTTGGGGATGTCGTTTTAACAAGGGTGGCGCAATCATGTCGAGTGTAGTTTTGAGCACTGAGTTTAAATTATCCACAAGACTGTCTACTGATTGGGTATTTGCCAAACATGAAGCTAAGGTATCAGGCAGTCTAGCTTCAAGTTCAGTCATAGTTGAGGAGTTGATGCATTGCCGTAGTGATAAATGAGGTTGTTGTTTCACTAAACACGGCAGTGAAACTGTGAACCTAATAAGTAAGTGATCAGAGAACACCGATGCAAGAGGCATGATGTCAATATTCATGACAGCAATACCACGTGCGAGAACCAAATCCACAGTATTTTCACTAATGTGCGTCGACTCCTGAATGCATTCCTGAAATCCTAAAGCCTCCACAATTTCCATAAATGATTTGCAGAAGGGATCAGAAGGCTTATTTATATGAATGTTAAAGTCACAAATAATCAGAATGTTATCTGCACGAGTTGACAAGTTAGAGATGTACGCATCAAATTCATCTCAAAATTCAGAGTATGAGCCAGGGGGCCTATATACAGTGATAAAATAAAATGGCTGATTTTTATTCTTCTGACCTTGGCAATAACTAGCATCATGGGCAGAGCGGAGAATCAGATGCTCAAACGAGTTATATTTGTGACCCCCAACAGCAAATAAGCTAAACCTAGATTTATAAATAAGAACAACACCCCCGCCTTGCTTCACACCATGTGGGACGTGACTAAATGTGTATGCTAGTGGGCAGGCCTCATTTAAGGGAAGGACAGCTGTAGGTTTAAGCCAGGTTTCACATCACTCAATCATATCTAAGTGATGATCCATAATTAGATCATTAATCAACAATGGTTTTGAGGATAGTGACCACAGTGGGGTTGACAGTTGGACTGTTTGGATTTAGGGGTGGCTCCAGAGCAGCATATATAAGATGCCTGGAATTAGGTTTAGGTTTGACATATCCCACGCGGGTTATAGGTAACAGACATGAAATCTTTGATAATGCTGAAACAGCCAACGGGCCATCCTCAATTTCAACATCATCCAATGTAGTAATGGTATTAAGTTTGCAGAGCATATCCCTCTATGAGTTTTATGGACACATCTACAGAAGCAGGCCACAGTCTCAACTTGTAGAATTTTCCTCCCTGGCAGATAAACTGCACTATCACCATAATGGATTTTCTGCACTAATTTCTCCACTAAGCTAATGGATTCCACACTCACGTTTGTCATAAACCTTTCAAGGTCTCTATTCACCTGCTTCACAGCCTGCTGTAAAATCCTAATGTTACCCTCCCTGTAGAGCTCTGTCTATGGTCGCAGACAAGATGGCAGTGCCTTCCCCAGTAGGATAAAGTCCGTCCGGTATCAGCAAGCCACGGCAGCCCCACAACGAAGGCCACTTATCAATAAAACTAAAGCCTTGCTGTCTACAAAATTGTGCTAGCCACCTATTTAATGATAACCACCTATTTAACGATGAGAGGAAGAATTTGAAGCCTACCTGTAGCGGCTCGAACTATTCTTCATGGCAAACAGACGGAAGTATGGTGATGAAAAGTCAAAAGCAGTGTTTTTGACAGTCGTTGGAAAATGGAACCACACCCTTCTAATGAAAGCCATCTGCATGTACTATGAAGGGGAGACTCAGGAGTTTCTTTGTGGGACAAGCGGTGCTTGTAAAGCCGCGGTCCCACCGAATAATGAAGGATGAATAAGGAGCCACGCACCGTTTTTTTTGTTTTTTGTTTCGTGAGCTATCGTGGTAGTATAGTGGCTCAGAGTGGCTCTTATAGGCATTATCTTCGGTTAACGAGGCTCCTTTCTGAGCGTGTTGCTAATTTCAAGATGTTCAAAATTTAGCAACAACAACGTGGCGCAGTTTGTGTTCGAGTTACTGCGATGGCATAGAGGGATTTGCGTGGTGCTTACGAGTCTGCAAAAAGTCCATAATCCGTGCGCCTGGCACCTTCGCAGGACCTGAGAGGCTATTTTTGGAACAGCTCTCCTCTTGCGCATACAATTCCACCTGCTCTGTGCGCTGGACTCTATATAAAATAATTATTTTGTAGTGGATTAATCATTTTCTGCCAAACATTGGATGCTGAAAACACCTCTTCTAGAATCAGAGGACTGTTTCATCTGGACACTTTTTTTTCCGTCTCTTTCCTGCTCCATGTGGAATGTATTTTGAACAGCTTAAGGTAATTATTTTTAATGTTTTTTTATAGCTTGATAAAACAGTTCCTTGCTGTAAACGTATGTCTGTATGTTGATGTCTGTTGTATGTAAAAGTATGTTGATTTAATATCTTGTTAATGGATCACTGTGTGTGCGCACTGAGGCAGGACCTGAGAGGCTATTTTTGGAGCGGCTCTCAATTGTGCACACAATTCCACCTACTCTGTGTGCTGGACTCTACATAAAATAATTATTTTGTAGCGGATTAATCATTTTTGCCAAACATTGGATGCTGAAAACACCTCTTCTAGAATCAGCGGACTGTTTCATCTGGAAGCTTTTTTTATAGCTTGATAAAACAGTTTCTTGCTGTAAAAGTATGTCTGTATGTTGATGTCTGTTGTATGTAAAAGTATGTTGATTTAATATCTTGTTAATGGATCACATGTGCTCCGCTGTGTGACGCAGTGACTCTTCATCACGCTTCAAACGAGCATTTAGGCAGAACGCCAGCTCACAAAAGAGTGTGATATTTCAGTCAATATTGGATGAACACAAAGTTAAAATTTGGGTGACTGCGTGAAAGTGGATGTGTGTTTAAAGCCATGCCCGGAAGCGAACATTTGCAAACATCAAACAAATGTTCATAGAATGTTTGTTTACTGTTCAGCAAGTTTGCGAACGTTCATTTAATGTTTGTGATGTTTGTCTAATGTTTGCATGGAAGCAAACATTAGACAAACATGTAAGGAAACATTTGCAAAAATCAATCAAGTGTTCATAGAATGTATGCTTAATGTTCAACATTCACATAATGTTCATGTTGTATGTGTAAAGCTTGCCTCTAAATAAAAGTGTGTGTGTGTGTGTGTATATATATATATATATAATTTCACATTATAGGAAAACATTAAATATAATTTACTGCCTACAGAAAGTTAATGTTGGACTCCACTTAAATTATGTGTGCAAACATAGGTAGAATGAACAATAGGAAATAATTTAAGCAGTCTACCATGGTAACCAAGAATTTGTCGACTTGTGATTTATTCAGGCCTACTGAATATACTGTATAATTTCAAGATTACTGTAATAAACTGACAGAGCTAACTCTGAAACATGTCTTGGTGCAACTTGCATAAACATGCACTCTGTTAATTGGAATATTAATTTTTGCAAAATAATTTACATCACTACAGACTGTGATTGTCAGCTACCAAAATATGTTTTTTATGGAAACAGACTGCAATGGCAGCTTATTATCCAGACGTCCCACAGACCTGAGTTACATACATTTTGCCAAATTTAAAAAAGCATATCTTAAATAAGGAAAAATACATTAAAGGTATTAAAAATTGATTTACAAAATAATGTTTTCAACATGCATGAGCAGGAAGCATTTACATTTAAATAAAACAGCTCACAGACAATATTTTTTACTGGTCACTTCACAACTTGCAGTTCAAACATGTTTTTAAACAAACACGCTGAACATGAGATGAATAGTCACACACGTTACAGTGGCAGAAATCAACTAGATTTCACATTTCCAGAATGAACATTTGTCCAGGGTTTAGTGTTTCGCTCAGGCCTCATTTGAGGATGACTTCATGTCACAGTCGAACAGTGTTTGGTGGGAATTGTTACCACATAATTGTTACAACATATTTCTTGCTTTCTGATTCCTTTATTTAGGCTGCTTAATTCATGTTTGCAGTGAGGCATGATATTATAATTATCCAGGGTAAAACACGTACATTGTACACAGTATAATTGTAAGACCTGGATACAATCATTTCTGTATGTAAAATGCAACATAAAAATAATAATAATAATAAAAAAGCATCAGTGATCATTGTGTATAATTTCCTGTAATCACATTATACATTCAAGTATTGCCAATTAAGTTAACAAATTTGTAGCATAAGTGTTTGGTTCCTTCGTGGTTAAAGGTAAAGGCAGAGCAGGTTTATCAGCTCAGAGAAATGCTGTCTCACAAAACTACTGTAATAATTGGGTCAGAACGTCTGAAGCACTATAGTGCTTTATTTTAAAACATGTTTGACCAACATTATCAGAGGATACAATTCAAATGAATTCATTTTATTTAAAGTAGTTTGTGTACATAGATCTATTTATTATTAAATTATTTTGTTAACAATATACTTGCTGCTTCACAGTTGCTTGCAGTGCTGCTCACGCACCAGTTGGTGGCAGTAGTGCACTGAGTTGGGTTAAAACCCGCTGTTTAACAGAGCAGAAGAAGAAGACTTAGCTGAGTTACAGCACTCAACTCTGTTCTGTTTTAGCAAATAAAAGTTTGTGTTCCACAAGTTAATTTTCCTGTTCAGTCTCTATACTGTGATTAAGAGACCACTGAGAGCAGAAGAGGAGACTAACGCCGGCCGTTCGTCGACTGGGATTCCTCACAAAGAACCACCACATAGCTACCCATGAGGTAGCAGCTAGCTTCAAATGGCTGGGCCTTTGTGCCGTGATATCGATGCTGTGAATATCAAAAGAAGGTAACAGATCCTGATGTGAGCACAAATTTGTTTTAGCCAGAAATAACAAAACTTGCTTGAAGCTTGATTATGCCAGCCATAGATGAATGGGAACCAAACCAACACATTTTTGACTAGCATGGAGCTAACGTTAGCCACAGTGAGGCACAGGCCTAATTAATATTTTTACTAAAACATGAGTAAAATATATACTCTCTTTTATTAGGTGTTGACGCATTTGAAGTTTAAGTAATGTCAGTGCCCAGAAAGAGACTTTATGAAGATAAGCTTGTGATAATATTTTTGGATTATTGCTTGTTTCCCCCCAACAGCAACCATGCCGGCTGCCATAAGAGTTGTTGAATCAGTGAATCCTCCATCTGATCAGTGGGTTGAGTGTGTGCCTGCAGTTGATTCACATCAGCCAGATTATCCCGAGATTTGTACTATAATGGTTAAATAAGATTGTATAGTGTTTTGTGCCAGTAGATTCTAAAATTCATGTTCAGCAAGCAAAATATTCAAACATTTCTGGCAAGAAATACTCTGTTCTATTTGGGATATAATTTGAAAATAGAGTAAAATCTGTCAGTAATGAAGTTGTATATGCTAACTTTCCTTCCTTAAAGAAATAACTTACAGGCCCTGTTACTCAATAAACATATTTATTTATTGCTGATATAAAGTTTAAGAATTTCTTATATAAAAAATTTTGTGTCCATTGCATAATGTTTCATTTGCATAGTGTGCATACTGTCTATGGTACCATACACTTGAAACATAAGGACTTCTATGATGTACTACTGAGGTTTCCACCTTATCTGTGGTGGAAAAACTGACCTGTGCCAACAAAAAAATTAATTTTTGTAGATTCTTTTGGAATAGGCCTGAGTAAGCACCAGAATGCATTTGAGATTTCACATTTTTCTGGGGGACAACCACCAGACCCCGCCAGGGCCTTGTCAAGATCTTTCAAGTTTTTTTTTCCATAGCTCACTTTCATCACTCAGTTCATTCACAGATTTGTCCGTGCTCATGATGAAAGGCATCAACAGCATTGGCTTAATCATTTGTGAAGCATAGGAGTTAATAAAAAAGTGGGAACTTTAGGTTTAATTATTATTTCTCGAAGATTTATTCTTATTTTGTCTGAACATCTTTTGGAGTAGTGTCGGTGGTATGCCATGTAAGAAATCTTTTGTTGAAAATTTTTCATTTTATGTGCTTTTTTTTTTTTTTTTTTTGAGCATGTTTAATTCTGTAAAGATAAATTCCATCATTGTTTTTTCCATTTCAAAAGTTTCTGCATTATTTTATATGTGAATTCCATAAATACATTGCAAGTTACTATTTGAATAAAACCTGTTGAATTTTAAAACATTTATAAAGTTTGTTTTACGTCTTTTAGTTCTCAATAGTAAAAATCACAAAATTGTAGATATATTGAGCAAGAACATTGCACGAACATCATATGAACAAAAAATGAGGACACGTAATGTTAACATTTGAACGTTCTACAAATGTTCATTTAATGTTCTGGTTCAACTGTTCATATGTTTGTGAACATTTGTATAATGTTCATTGAATGTTTGCATGCAAACATTACCTGTCCTCATTTTTTGTTCATATGATGTTCATGCTATGTTTGCAAACGTTCTCATGCAAATGTTCAATGAACATTCAAAGAATGTTCAGTTTCCGGGTAGGTGGAAGATGACGCCAGTGGAGCAGCTAAGAGCAGGAGCTGTGCGGCAACACAGGTGGACAGCACGCAAAAGACCAATTTTGAAGACATAACACAAAGTTAAAAGTTGTATCATGATAACTTGTAAGCTGCGGAAGAAATGAATTTTTTATTTTTTTTTGAAAATGATCCACAGGTGTATATAATAAAACGGCCACCTCATTCTGTATGCAGAACGGCACCGCGCGCAAAAGAGCACTTTTGCAGAAGTAAACAGATGAACACAAAGTTAAAAGTGGATTAATGTTGTAAAAATGATTGTTTAAAGCCAAGGAAAAAAATGCCAGCAAGCCACGGATGGAAAGGAAGCCACTTAGAAAGAGCACAGAAGTCCATGAAAGGACAACAGCAGCGTGCATGCAAAAGAGCGATTTTGCAGAAATAAAGTTTTGTGTGTTTAAAGTGCAGAAGAAAAACCAGAGAGCCACAGAGCCAGCGAGGATCACAGAGGCGGCTCTCCAGGAACCCGTGGTTCGGGTCTAGCTGGTCTGGTGCATTACAGGTGGACAGCAGCCTGGCGCACAGCGCACAACTGTGGAACTGCTGGAATGTCTGTTTTTGGACTGCGTTTAAAAAAAAAAAGAAGGGACATCTTTAAATGCTGCTGTGAATCTGAATTGAAAACCCACACTTTGAAGGGACCAGGTGTGGGAGGGCTGGAGGTTTGGACCAAACTCATGCCTAAATGTGCGCCAACATGGCACTACATGGATTAGTGTGGCTGATGCGAGCCATTCAAGGCTGCAATGACAGGTCGGTCATGGCTCACTAGAGGCTGCTGCGCGGCACATGCGGGGTACAGAGAGTCACATAGGGGCACCTTCATAGTGGATACGTGATAGATCAAAACGTGGGTCATTCTTCGAATAATCACCCACACCCATGCGTGGCTCCTTCTTCAGCCTTCATTATTCGGTGGGACCGAGGCTTAAGAAACTACAGGGGAGAAGAGAAATGGGCGGATGGTGAAATTACCCAGGATTTGGGTCCTGTTACATATTTGGTGTCTGTTAAATGGAACTTGTGTCAAAAGACATGTGAATCAATTGTTGGAGGAAAAGAAAAAGAATGCAAATCAAGACATTGTCACTGATGTTGATGATTATTATATCCGCCAAGGATATAATATGAGCTTCGCACCGCTCATGGTACACTGAGTCCCAAACAGGAAGTGCCAGATTTCGAGTCCACAGTTGAGCAGGAAATGTCGAATGTTGAACACTTCCTGGATCAACACTTCCTAGATTGACATTAGACGGGATCTCATGGAATCTCACGGGAATTCTGTGGCAGGTTCAGACTGAAACAGGAAGTGCCAAATTTTGAGCCCACAGTGAATCAGGAAATGCCAAATGTTGAACACTTCCTGGCATGGGTGTAGGTGGGTTGCACTCACTGATCTCTATATAACACTGGGTCGCTCATTGGCCAATATTTTTGAAGCAAATCGGCCGCCATATTACCACTCCAATGTCCCGCTCCTGAACACTCTTTTCTATTGATCTTTAATGAGGCACACACAACTTTATTCTTTGTAATTTTGTTAAAAAGTACCTTCATGTGCACCTATAAACTGTGCAAATCGCCAGATCAAAGGCTGTGGACGAACATTTCACCTGTGAGTATGATTGAAATGGGAAGTAATGAACAATAATTTGAAGACTTCTATCCCTAATTCCAGCATATAGGCAAAGATAATAATAAGTGGCTTATTAACTCACCATGTGCAGCCACATGTTGTGTTTTGTGTTAGATAAACTATGTTAAGACATTTACAAGGTCTATTAGAAAAGAAACCGACAGTTTTATTTTTTTTAAAAACTATATGGATTTGAATCACGTGATTACATCAGCCAAGCTTGAACCCTCATGCGCATGCATGAGTTTTTTCACGCCTGTCGGTGACGTCATTCGCCTGTGAGCGCGCCTTGTGAAAGGAGTGGTCCAGCCCCCTCATTGGATTTTCATTGTGTGAGAAGTTGCTGAGAGACTGGCGCTGTGCTTGATCAAAATTTTTTCAAGAACTGTGAGGCACATCCGAGTGGAGACCATTCGAGAAATTCAGCTCGTTTTCAGTGTAAATTTTAATGGCTGATGAGAGATTTTGGATTGTTTCTATTGCTGTACGGACTTCCCACGGAGTGGGACGTCGCGCAGCGCTCCGAGGCGACGTCGTCATCCTGTTTCAAGCTGAAAACCTCCAAATTTAAGCCTCTGTTGACCCAGGATGTCGTGAGAACATTTTACTCTTTTCAAATCATGACAACAAAAACTACCCAAATGAACCTGATCAAAAGTTTACATACCCCTGTTCTTAATACCGTGTACTGCCTGTCTTTTGTGGTAGTTGTGGACGAGGCTCTCTGAGGGTAAATCTGCCACTGAATGTTTTGGACTTTATTTACATCAATTATGAAGAAATACAAACAATATGGCACTCTATGTTAAATCTGCATGGACAGTTCTTAAAAAGTGAGTGACTGTGCAAGAAGAGTGAGGAAAGCCACCAAGTCACCCACACAACCCAGAAGAAGTTATAGGCTTATGTGGCTGTGATTGGAGAAATTATGCACAGTGCAAGCTTTGCATTTTGTATCATCAGTTATCCATCTTCATGATGAATTGGTATAGAGGAGGATTTTCTTAAAAAGAAGACCTGAAATTTTAGCTACAAATTGCCAGAAGATACATGTGAGATGCAAGCCTGGATTTGATCTGTTTTGGTGAAAGAAAATCCTTCTGTGCTCTACTCCACTATGAAGCTAAGAGTAGTGATGCAAAATGCAAAGCTTGCACTGTGCACAATTTCTCCAACCACAGCCACATAAACCTATAACTTCTCCTGAGTTGTCTGGCTATGTTGGTGGCTTTTCCTTGTAAATCACTGCAGAGGTGTTATCAGGTTGTGAAAACAGCGTTTTCAGTTTTTGAAGTGTTTTTCAGTAGCTTTTGCATAATATATGATAGACATGTTAGATTTACACAGAAATGAAGCTGTTTTGGAGCAGATTCTACCATGTTGGATTTGCAGCCAAAGAGAGACCAGACGTCAAGGTGCCTCTCTACTGTGACTGGCTGTCACCCCCCACCAAAAAAAAACTGATTTGCAAGACTGATAGTTTTTCAAACCTGTAATCTGGGTCAGGAAAAAGTTCTGGATGGTCCTGTCTATACTTCTTTGATTCTGCTCGGACAGGACATGTTCAGATTATGGCACAATTGTAGAAATGATGGTAGTACTGTCCATTGATGTGATATTTATTGCAGCCGCCATGACAACTCCGTAAATTTGTGGCACGTCCCTGGCAAGGCTGCCTTTGACGGTTCCTGACTTGTCCTGACTGCCAAAGATAAACAGGAGCCGTAGCGTTCAAGCAGCCCCTGACAATGATTGTTACTGTATCCTTCCCTTGTTCCATTCCAGGGGTGTATGCAGTTAAGGTATTGATTAGGGCACTCCTCTGGTGCCTGGTTCCCTTGTCCTCGCCATCAAGTCTGTCATTAGCACTCTTGAGCTGCAAGTTGAAAATGTCCTTTGTTAGTCACAAGCAATTATATATATTTTCCTGTTCAGATACTGCATAATTTGAGAGGCATGGTCATAACTGGTATTCAACTCAACACCTTATTGGACAGGCCCTATATTTTTAACAAGCTGTTTATATTGCTTCCAGAATTTTCTCAATTTAGTTATCAATTAGGTATACCACACAGGTGAAAGCAGATCAGACAAAAATGATTAATCCTCTGTACCCACTGCTATTTGTGTCAAGGGCCTTCCACACCGCATGCTTTGCAAGCATCAGAGGCACCACAAATCGGTCTAAAAAGCATTATTTTCAATGAAACGCGTTGCTTTTTAGAGGCGTCTGAAGCGTCGCATCAAAAGCTGAGCTAAACCAACGCTTCTGCCGGGAGTGTGCGCATTCCTGCTTGTCAACAGGCTGACGTGGTCAAAGTTCAACCCAATCCAACTTTTGCCGCTCTGAACTGTGACAAAATTTCACACTGTCCAATAGAAACAACGTGTCGGGTCCAAACATGGAAGACTAGTGGCAGAAACCACTGATCTCTACAAAACAGAAAGGTGTCACAGGACTGCTCATTTATACAGAGCAGTTTTCTGAAGAAAAATCCTTGCAAATGTTTTTTTAAACCTCAAAATTAATTTGATTGCTGTATTAAAGCTTTTTCGTGGTTCATCGACGCACATACAACATGGCGATCACTCAGCTTTCCTCTGGGAAAAAAAAAAAATCTGAGCGAAAGTCTCCGCCTCCTTGCCGCATGCAACACGTCGGGGGTGTGGGAGGCATTGACGTGACGTGTTGCTTGATGCGTATAAAGCATGCAATTTGAAAGGACTTTTAGTTACCATATTTCCATAAATGCAACATGTTTCATAATACTGTGTAAAAAATGAAACAGCAAAACTTTAAAGTGATGAGGATCTAACAAACAGAAAACAGATTAACTCACTTCTTTGAGTGACTTTACTGGTAGGCCCGTTACTTCCAGGCACTGCTTGTAATTGGTTCAAGCCCACACTTCTGGTTTAGCTGGCCATTCTTTGGATAATCGTCTCAGCAGGGTCCACATTGTTCTCTCTCCTGGTATGTCTGGGAACCGACACTTTCAGGGACGGTCAAAGGATGCAGTGCATCAACTTTGTCATTCAGCTGTTTGATACTGTGAATGATGTCATTCTGCTTCTCCTGGAACACAAAATGTATATATATCCATATGTTAAAACCTTAATAAAGTTCTCACTTTACATTAAATCCTATGCTTCACAAATGATTAAGTCAATGCTGTTGACCTTTCATCATGAGCTCTCTTCCACAGCATGTCTTTTTCCTGGTTCTCTCCCTCAGCCCCAACCAGTCCCAGCAGAAGACTGCCCCTCCCTGAGCCTGGTTCTGCTGGAGGTTTCTTCCTGTTAAAAGGGAGTTTTTCCTTCCCACTGTCGCCAAGTGCTTGCTCACAGGGGGTCGTTTTGACCATTGGGGTTTTTCCATAATTATTGTATGGCCTTGCCTTACAATATAAAGCGCCTTGGGGAAGCTGTTTGTTTTGATTTGGCGCTATATAAATAAAATTGATTTGAATTGATGAGCACAGACAAATCTGTGAATGAACTGAGTGATGAAAGTAAGTAGGTAAGTAAGTCCCTTCGGCTGCTCCCTTGTTTGCACTCGGGGTCGCCACAGCAAATCTGAGGTGGATCTGCATGTTGAATTGGCATAGGTTTTATGCCGATGCCCTTCCTGACGCAACTCTACAGTACGTGGAGAAATGTGGCAGGCGTGGGATTTGAACCCGGAACCTTCTGCACTGAAAGCAAGCGCATTAACCACTTGGCCACCACCCCTGTCTCTAACTGAGTGATGAAAGTGGGCCATGAAAAAAAACAAAACAAAAAAAAAAATAAAAACTTGAAAGATATTGGCAAGGCCGTGCCGGGGTCTGGTGGGTGTCCCCCAGAAAAATGTGAAATCTCAAATGCATTCTGGTTAGGGCTGTAGCTATCGATTATTTTAGTAGTCAAGTATTCTATCGATTATTCTGGCAATTAATCGATAAAAAGTACTTTTGCGTTTTAAACAACATCAATAGTCCAGGGCTGTCCATAAGCAATGGCACAATGTCACTGCGCCAAAGTGTTGGCAATTTGCTGAAATGGCAATGGGATGTGCCTTCTATTTTGTTTTCTCCAATTTGTAAAAATTAACCATTTAAGGTTTTTTTTTTTAATAAAGGTTGATGACTGGGTCCCTGCGTGATTTTTTTTATCCCTCTTTCTCTTCACCAGATGCATTTCAGCTGGGGGTTGAACATGCAAGCATCGCAGTCAGTTTTTTTATTATTATTATTTTATTTAAGTTACCGTGTTTGCGAAGTGTTGTGTGTCCCAAAAACGCAAAAATTAAAAAGTCACACTCAGTGTGAGTCTGAGGGAAACACAGAAGAAAGAGTGGACTTCTGCTGTTTGCGGGGACAGAGCTGTGACTTGCCCGGTCTGAGAGCTCCTCACACTGGGCAGAGAGACGGCAGCCAGCCGCCAGGTCAATAGTCCCTCCCCACGTAGAGCAGACCGTATGTTTTTTAAAAATAGACAAACACACTGCTTTGCTTTAAATGCACAGTAAGTCTATTTCAGATGATCAGCGTGAACCATCTTTGCAGCGCCACACACAGGTCTAGCATATGTACTACAACGTTAAACGAAGCTTCGAGGCACAGAATTTGCCTCAAACACTTTTTTTGTAATCGAATTATTTGAGTTACTCGACTCATCATTTCAGCCCTAATTCTGATGCTTTCTCAGGTCTATTTACCGACCAAAAGAATCTCCAAAAAAAAATAAAATAAATAAAATAATTTTTGTTTGGACAGATCACTTTTTCCACCCCAGATAAGGTGGTAAACCTCAGTAGTATAGCATAGAAGTCCTTCTGTTTCAAGTGTATGGTACCATAGACAGTATGCACACACTATGCAAATGAAACATTATGCAAGGCACATAGAAATTGAGTTTTTATAAAAGGAATTCTGTAACTTTCTATCAGAAAGAAATAAACATGTTTATTAAGTAACAGGGCCTGTAAATTATTTCTTTAAATAAGGAAAGTTAGTATATACACAACTTCATTACTGGCAGATTTTACTGTATTTTCAAATTATATCCCAAATAGAACAGAATATTTCTTGTCAGAAATTTTGAATATTTTGCTTGCTGAATGTGAATTTTTAGAATCTACTGGCACAAGATACTGTACAATCTTATTTAACCATTATAGTACAAACCTCTGGATAAGGATCAGCCTGATGTGAATCAACTGCAGGCACGTGCTCAACCGACTGGTCAGATGGAGGATTCAGTGATTTAACAACTCTTAAGGCAGCCGGCATGGTTGCTGTTGGGGAGACAAATAATCTGAAAATATTATCATAAACTTAACTTCATAAAGTCTCTTTCTGGGCACTGACATTACTTAAACTTTAATTGCATCAACACCTAGGAAAAGACAGAGTATATATTTTAGTCATGGTCATAAAAAGTTACGTATATTTTAAATTTAGAATTTATTTAACCAAATTAGTCCCTTTGAGATCGAGACCTCTTTTATAAGTGACCTGGACAATTATAAAGTTTCAAATTCACCCAACCTGCATGTCCTTGGAAGTGAGATAGCCACCTTATCGACACCTTTATGCTTCTGGCTTAATATCAGAATAAATTAAAACATGGACAAAATATGAATTAGGCCTGTGCCTCTCTGTGGCTAACATTAGCTCCGTGCTAGTCAAAAATGTGTTGGTTTGGTTCCCATTAGTCCATGTCTGGCATAATCAAGCTTCAAGCAAGTTCTGTCTTTTCGGGCTAAAATGGGTTTGTGCTCACATCAGGGTCCATTACCTTAAAGTCTTTTGATAGTCACAGCGTCGTGATGACCGTAGGAAGGCCCCGGTGTCGTGGTCTGAGTTTGCACCGGTCTCATTTTACCACGCGCATGCGCAAATTGATTTTTTTTCGCTGTCAACTTCCGGGAGGTCTAGAATTACCATTTCTTGGGGCGATCTTCAACTGAGCAGACGTATTTTGAAACACACACTTTTGATTCAGAAAAGTTGAAGTGGGACTATATTTGTGATCGATTTATTTTTTTTTTTAATTACCATTTCTTGCGGCGATCTTCAATATGGAGGAGGAATCACTTGTTTCCGAGCCTCAAAATGAATGTCAGGAAAACGCACACCCCAAAGAAGAGCGAAACCAGCGATTTTCAACATTCAGGAAAAAAATGTCCCAACTGATAGTCTTCCTACAGACTGGGAAGTACTCCAGTGATACAGACAAAAAAAACCATCGCAACATCAGGAACCAGTCCAAGAAGCACGTTTGGGATGAAGACAGTAAGTACATATCTTTTTGTTTACTTCTTGTGGAATGGTACAATACACGAACTGTAATCCACCTGTATGATAGTATTTACCACCGACAATTGAACAACCAAGCTGTTATTAATTTGCCAATATTTTCAAGAATAATGCCTGTAGATTCTCTTAAGCAAGTACATATTGTTTATCATGGAAATATAGACCTGGAATGGACGTGCGCACCTCAATCTATTAGCGTCGCTCGGGACAGGAAGGCGCCATTACTAAGGGTGGAGATGTGCCGATCATCAGTAATAAACTGACGGCTTTTTTTGCACTAGCGTCGCTATTTCTTAATGGATTTTAATAAATGTAGGCTTTTTTAAAGCCATTTGAAAGCTCTTTCCATTGAACCTATGCATGTGTGGGTGAAAAAAAAAAAACTTATGTAAAATGCAGAAATTTGGGGAAATTATGACAAACTGTGCTGCTTTTCTCACCCTATTGTCGCTATTTGTTAACAGATTTTAATAAAAGTAGGGTTGTTTTAAAGTCCTTTAATTGCTCTTTCTAATGAACCCATACTTGTCTGGGTAGAAAAAAAATGTTTTATGTAAAGTGTGGAAAATTGGGGAAAAATATGCCATTCTGTTCATTTACTGTGATGTTTTTTTTTTCCTTTCATCATAATTCTTGATGGATTTTTATAAATGAAGCCTTGTAAGTTGTATTCAAGCTGATTAAAAGCTCTAATGAACCCATACATGCCTGGACAAAAAATCCTTATGTATTAAAATATAAATCTGAAGTATGCCTTGCCATTGTGCTCATTTACCTTGCTGCTTTTTCCACTGTAATATTATTGCTAGTCTTTTAATTGCTAGTCTTTTAATGACAACAACATATATATGAGTATAAAGTAGATATAAAGCCATTCAGAATTTATGACTTTTGACCCTCAGTCAGGGTAAAAAGTACCTCCTCCATCCCCTCCAACCACACTGTTAAAATTTAAATGCCACCTGTGACCACCATGAACACATCATATTAAACAACAATTGCAAGTATATAGACATGAATATATTTAAACATTTTTGTTTCCATATTTGTATGCATGTGAACGCAGCTTAGTGAAAAGAACTTATGGCGCTGAGTTATAGTCTCAGTATATTGATATTAAATTGCGACATAACGACTTTAAAATAGACATTTGTTTTACATAATTACATTAAGGCTCTTGTACAGTTCATTTTAGTATTCGAGAATTTGTTTTTGTAGTTGGTGCAATTGATGGTGAAGCTCTGGCTGCCTTTTTTCCCCTCATTTCGATTCTGTTTAACTGGCTCAAGGTGCTCTCTCCACCCTTAGTAACGCCGCTAGTCACGTGACGTCCATTCTAGTCTCTATTTTCATGTTGTTTATGGGCACCCCTACACCAACTTTGCCACTGATCAACTTTGTCCACATACGAGCTGGACTGCCTAACTCCGCAAGGACATAATTTCGCCATGAGCCTGTTTTCCTTTAGATTGTAGAATGAGATTGAATTTCATGTCATCTGGGTAATATATTTTAATTTATAATAAGTGTTTAATGTCATAGACATTTCAGAGATTTTGTATTGAGAATTACTAGTTTCGCTTTTAATTTATGATTATGTCTCACTCTATTTTATGATTATGTCTTTGCAGAAAAAGAGGTGTACTACATTGGCCTGAAAGGAGACTGCAGGAAGAAAGTGCTGACTGAGGTTGCCGAAGTTATCGAAGTCTTCCAGCAGTATCATTCATCACAAATGGGCGGCCACAGTGGTGTCAACAACACTTTAGCCAAGATATCCCAGTATTATTGGTGGAACGGGATGAAAGAAGATGTCCAGGAATATGTAAGCATTTAGTTTGATTTAGTTTTTTTCCACAAACTAAGTTTAAATTATCTATTATCAATGCTTGTTTCTGGGTAATATATTTCAAATTCTAATGAATATTTTATGTTCTAGACATTTCAAAGATTTTATTTAAGAATTGCTAATTTTACTTTGTGCAAGTTTGAGAATTTATTATGCTCATACTCATATGTTTAATTTGTTCCTCCTCATATGATTGGTGTCAGAGTGATGTGCATGGAAAAAAGGAACTACCAACTAGATACGTCATTGCAAATATCAATGTTTATTAGTATTCTTCTGATTTGGGTTGATTTTACTTGGGGAAGTTGTTGATGTGACTTTGTCAGAGTATGAGAGGTTATTGTACTTATGCATGTTTTATTTATATTTTTAAGGTTTCTTCATGTGATCGGTGTCAGCGATTTGAGAAGCTCAAGACCAAGCCCCCGAGTTACAAACCATCAAAGTCAGTGAGGCACTCGAACTCGTTGGAATGGATCTCATAGGTAAATATTTTTGATATAGATAATCAACGAAGATTTATGATCAGCATAGAAACTGTCAAAATCTGTGAATTTATGAAAAAAAAAAAATGGTTGTAACTCGCATCACTGTAAAGTTGAACTAAGATATAATGTGACACCCTCTCATATTATAAATAATAGTTTTTGTGTTGTGTGGGCCGCCAGAAGAGGAGGTACTGCTGGCCCACCACCAGAGGGCGCCCTGCCTGAAGTGCGGGCTTCAGGCACGAGAGGTCGCTGCCGCCACGGACACAGCCGGGGGTGACAGCTGTCACCCATCTTCACTTCATCATACTACTCCATAAACCCGGACGTCATCTCCACCTCGTTGCTGAGAAATCTTCGACCTGTTAAGGTATAACTCTCAGCCGTTATTGTGCCGAACGCACGTAATCTGTTCTTGAGACTTTTGCAGACTTACCTGGTGATTACTCGCAGCTGGAGCTGGGGTTTGCGGATTGCGGAGGAGTTGACGCTCTTCACTCCTCACATGAAACTCGATAAGTAGTCATTCAGGCGCTGCACGTTACTATGTTACTGTGTTTGAGATGGAGGTAGAATCTCCACCATTGTTGTTACTGGGTGTACACACACCCACATATTATTGTTTCTGCTACTCGCCAGCAGTACCAGATCCGACACTCGGAGACGGTGGCCACCTGGGGACTCGGGACTTGGCGGCTCCAGTATTCTCCAGGTTCGGTGGCGGAGGAAATCGTGTGGTTCCGGTTCTTCTCAGGACAGATGTCTTCTATCCTCGAGCCTGCCCACACGTCATCTTTGTGGATTGACTGTTGGCAAAATTCTGTAGTCCTCTGTATTGTGGTTGTGCTCATTCACAACAGTAAAGTGTTCATATTCGACTCTTTCATTGTCCGTTCATTTACGCCCCCTGTTGTGGGTCTGTGTCACTACACTTTCCCAACATTTTGCATAATTCGAATTTGACAAATTGTATATATATGAGACATAAAATTCTATTCTATATTTCAGGTCCCCTGCCTACTACAGACACATTGTACAAGTATGTGCTCACCTTCACAGATTATTACACCAAGTTTGTGGACTTTTTCCCCCTGAAGAACAAGTCAGCCGAGGGTGTAGCTGCGTGTCTGAAGACATTTGTTTGCAGGTAATTATTATACAGTGTGTGCATGGCAGTGGTGGGCACGGTTCCGATAATCTGATAACAGATCGAAGATAGTGTTTTCATTCTCGGCTTATCTTTATAGATATCTTTAAAAACCATTATCGGATTATCTTCCGATGAATTTTTGTCTGATAACTTTTAGACCGATAATGTAGTAAACAAAGCTGAACAGCAGCAAACATTTTTAAAATTGAAAATCAGTTGAGCACCTTACCTGATGAAAGTTTCCTAACAGATATATGGTTCCACCCTCTGCAAACAGAAGACAGGTGCTTCTATGAAGAACTACACTATCCTCTGCAGACAAAGAAAAAACTGATTTTTAAGAAAAAAAAAATAATTTTCTTTAACACCATACTGATACACTGGCAATATCACCCAAGTCATCCAGAGGCATACATTTTTAACTTATGGTTCCAATTTTAACCAAACTAATTTTGGACAAGTTATTTAAAATTACTGTCATGTCTGAAGTTTTATAAAGTGAAAATAACAGATATGTTTTAGTTTTAAAGTAATGTGCTAATTTGTAAGGTTTTAGTGTGGACATGCTGTGCCGAGCAGTGCATTATGGGTAGGATTAGTACGTTCACAACAGGACAAATGCATTTCAGACACTCTGTTCAGGCTCCACGGACAACAGCATTAAACTCTAGTGCCTAAAACTCTCGTGAATATATTCTCTGGGTTTATAGATGGTATTGTATTTGCATTTGTTAAATTCCACGCATCTTAAATGTCGCAGCAGACATGGATTATCTGGAATTTTGTTTTGGAAAGATTTCAAGGCCTCTACTGCTATCTACTGGCCAGTAGTGTTCATGGCAGTATTCGCCCTGAAGATGAGAAGACACTGTATATTTTTAATCACAAGTTAAGTTTTTTCAAACTTAATTTACAAAAACTCTCAATAGGAGACATCAAATTTTAAAAACAATACGACAAAAAAAAAAATACAAGACAGCTCTGCAGTGTTTGCACATGCACAGTGCGAGCGGTTGGATGCTTGTTGCCCCTCAGCAGCAGGAAACCCTCTCGACGGCCAACCAGAATAATATCAAACAGGTTTGATTTTCATTCGACCATACGATCAGCAATCAGGAGGTGGTCGTGAAATGTTAAACGCAGCTTGTTAGTCCACGTACAATACACAATGCAGGAAGCGCGATTAACCTGAAACTCCGTCCAAAAAATTCTCACATGAATAAAAAAAAAAAATCATCTGAACACTCTCACATTCTCTCCACATGCAAAACATGTTGTGATGACACTTCCAGGGCTCTGTAAAAATGCCTGTTTTTACAAATAAAAAATGGAATATTTTACAAAAGCACATCTGTAAACACCAACACACGACACACGTCACATTAACATGTTGGTTTACATAGTGAATGACTGAACCAATCAGTGTTTAGCAGAGGCACATTTACCCAGAATCCTTTGCGATTTGTCTGTGTTTGTTACAAAACCTCAGAATTAGTGCATTATTCAACATTAAAAGATATGTTATATTTTAACTTTGTACAAATGACAGAATTGACATTAATGGAGTTATTCTATCAGTATTCATTTTATTTATACACCAAACCATAAGTCAGTATGACTTTATTTTCCAAGACCTCCGCCTGACCGGAGCGTTGTGAGTGGTAGAGAGTTGGTCTTGGTGACTGTTCTCAGCTTGCCTCTGCACTGTAAGCTGTAAATAAGAGCTTCCAGCAGGAGGCAGGATGTTCAAACATAGAAGTGCGTGCTCATTGTTTGGGTCTGCTGTTGCTTTGATGTTTCCAGAAGCGATCGTGGTGTTAAAACTCAAATTCAGTTTATTAGTAGGTGCAAATATACTAGAAACAATACTGGAATTTATCGGTTATATGTAACTTCCGATAAATTTTTGGGTGGTTTATCTTTATCAAAGATAACTTTTCAGTTATCTGATTATCTGTTATTGAAGATAATTTTTTGGTTAGCTGTGCCCACCACTGGTGCATGGAAACTCGTTTGAGAATGTAATGGTCAAAGCAGCAAATATTTAGCTCTACTAGAAATTGGTCACTCTAGCAGTCTTGTGTTCATGGAATATTATCTTGAGACTTTTATTTACAGGTAATCAATATTTTATGTATAAAATTTGCTTAGTCCAGAATTACTATAAAATCTAGAATTGTGTTTATGCATAATTATCTCAAGACATTTGTTCACAGGTAATATTATGCATACAAGTTTGCTTGTCCAGGATTATTATAAAATGAATAGACGTGTATTTTATTTTTCTTTGTATTAATGCGATTTTTGCTTATTTGTGTCATTTTAGATGGGGTGCTCCACAGAGATTACTGTCTGACCAGGGTCGTGAGTTCGTATCCCAGATAAACAACGAGGTCTGCAAAGTTTTCAACATCAAGTGATCTGTAACCAGTGCGTATCACCCACAGATGAATGGCTTGGACGAGCAGACGAATTAAACACTGAAGGCCCAACTTGCCAAGCTGGTGAATGACCACCAGTCCGATTGGGACGCATACCTGGAAGAAGTCGCGTACTCGATTCGCACCCAGAAACAAGGCTCTACCAAGTACACCCCGTTCTTTTTGATGTTTGGTCGCCACCCTTGCCCCCCTATGGAAGTAATAAAATATCCTATGATGCATTGAGAAATCAGCAATGGATAAATTATCACAAGGCAGCTAGTCAAAGCATTTTTCAGACATGTTAAATGACCAAGACTAAATAATGTTTTTTGGAAAGATTATGCCCTACAGTTATTCAATAATACTTGTTTATATGTTTCTCATTCTCGATAACAAACTGCTTTTTTTTTGTCAGCTCGGCACTGATGATCCATCTGTTGAGCTGCCAGTGGTCGATGACATGGAGATAGAGAAAATGGTGGCCAAGAAGAGCAGCATCATGTCTTCCACGAAAGAGCATGTAAGAAAGCTAACAAAGAAATTAATTTCACCATGGACAAAGTTTTATCAATCTTTACATTTGGTTTACTTGATTTTACTTACCATAAAGGTTCAGCTGCAATCTGAGGAAGATATTTCTACCTCTGCTTCCAGAGAATGGAAAGAATCAATGTTCTAAGATGTGACTGTTGAATGTTTGTGTGTGTGTGTGTGTGTGTGTGTGTGTGTGTGTGTGTGTGTGTGTGTGTGTGTGTGTGTGTGTGTGTGTGTGTGTGTGTGTGTGTATATATATATATATATTAAGCACCATGAACAAGATGACATATAGAACAAGAAGATATATATGTGTGTGTGTGTGTGTGTGTGTGTGTGTGTGTGTGTGTGTGTGTGTGTGTGTGTGTGTGTGTGTGTGTGTGTGTATATATATATATATATTAAGCATCACGAACAAGATGACATATAGAACAAGAAGATATATATGTGTGTGTGTGTGTGTGTGTGTGTCTGATACAGGTGCTTAAGAATGTTGACAGAGCACAGGAGAAGCAGAAAGAGCACTTTGCCCGACGAAAATCCAAAGGTGTAAAATCTTTCACGTTCAGCGTTGGAGACACCGTCCTTCGTCGTGTAATGAAGAACCTGAGCCGCAAGGGGGGAAAGACTGAACCTTTGTGGACTGGTCCCTACAGGTATGTTGTTGAAACTTATTTGGAAAAAGAGGATACAGTGAAATGTTTACTATTTTTACTATTTACTTCTGTTTTTAGTCTAATTTAACAGTAACGTGTTCACGATTTTTATTGATGGATTTCTTCTATTTTGTATTCCTGAAAATAAATGTTTAGGTCACATTGCAAAATGCAATTATTATGTGTCTGGATTATTTTAATACCAGTTCATTTACTGTGTTTTTAGTCTATTTTATTTGGCAAATTTCATCACTCATGCCTAATTGAACAGTAACATTTTCACTATTTTTATTATTGTATTTCTTCTATTTTGTATTTCTGAACAAAATCGATTATTTAGTTCAGATTGGAAAATGTTATGTTTAAGTTCACATTAATTTTTTACAGCATCCTGGAGATCGATTCAAACCAGAGAGTCCAGCTTAAGCCCTTTGCTCCAGACTTCAAACAGACAGCTGGCTCGATGATGAGCAGATAGACCACGCCCAGGCAATGTTAGCCGAAAGTTTCCCCGCAATCAGTGGATTTCAAGCAATCTGTGTTTTTGAGCCAGCTGCAAGCCAGAATGTCGGCAAGCTGAACACAGACTTCGTCCAGGTTCTCAACATATCTCGAAATCACTGGGTCACCCTGAGCAATCTTGGCCAAGCTGATCACAACGTGATCGTGATTTATGACTCTTTGAACAGTTCTCTCCCCCTTGATTCCAGGGGTAAGGTTTTGAGGCAGATTGCATGCATGATTCATGCAAAAGAGCCACACGTGTGTATTCGGTGGGTAGACATAAAGAGACAGACTGGCTCGGATGACTGCGGTCTCTTCGCAATTGCATGTGCCACTGCTCTTTGCCACGGCCTTGCGCCACAAGACTGTGACTGGGACCAGCATATGATGCGCCAACATCTCGCTGTTTCAGACAAGATGTCCTGCTCCCCTTCCCTGATGCCCCGAAGCCCCGTACCCACCAGTCCTTCACACCATGAATATTTTGACATCTTCTGTCATTGCCACATGCCATATGACCCAAAACGCTTCATGGTGCAATGTGACCTGTGCGATGACTGGTTTCACCGACAATGTGAAACAGTGCCCAGAATAGTGCAGAAAAACACCCCATTCTTCTGCAAGGGATGTCGCCCTCAGGGACACAAACTTCTCGCGGATGATTTTGTCGATAGACTTTAGATATTTTTTATGTTCCCTGTTTTGTAATATGTTTTTTTGGTAATTTTTTTTTTTGCAATTTTTTTTGTAAACTTGGTATTTATATAATGTGCAATGATTCCTTGGTAGGGTGAATAGGGTGAATTTGATTTTATTATTATATGTGTAGTTGAAATCATTTGTATATGCAGCCTCAAATGTTTTGAAATTTGTATATAGCTTGGTGTTCATGCGAGTTTTATTGTTTCTTGTTGCTATTAGTAAATGTGTGAATCAATCAATCAATCAATCAATTTTTTTATATAGCGCCAAATCACAACAAACAGTTGCCCCAAGGCGCTTTATATTGTAAGGCAAGGCCATACAATAATTATGTAAAACCCCAACGGTCAAAACGACCCCTGTGAGCAAGCACTTGGCTACAGTGGGAAGGAAAAATAAAGATAATATGAATAAAGATAATAAAAAATTTATCCCACTCTGATTTTGTTCTTCTATCAAGGATAATAAACTTTAAATCAAGTTTCTCATTATTAAGGGATCCAAAATGATTTCATGCCTGGCTGGTTAATTAGAATAGATTTTTGCAGATCAAATCCTAAGCAAAATATCACATTGTGTGATAAATTCAGACCTGCATGCTGCCAAACTAATCAGTGTGATAATCAACTCAATATTCATTTATATATGAAACTGAAGGCTCCATTTGGGTATCAAACACAACAATAAATCTCCTATTATAATGCTATGGTAAATCCAGACTTGCCTGGTAAAATCAGACCAAGCTGATAAAATCAGTCTGGTTAACTAATCAGTGAGACAATCAATTCAAAATTTGTTTATTTATGAAGTTGAAGGATCCATTTGGGGATCAAACACAAAAATAAATTTGTTGTTCTGGTAAATTCAGAATTGCCTGGTAAATTTATACCAGCCTGGTAAAATCAGACCAAGCTGGTAAAATCAGTCTGGTTAACTAATCAGTGAGATAATCAATTCAAAATTTGTTTATTTATGAAGTTGAAGGATCCATTTGGGGATCAAACACAAAAATAAATTTTTTGTTCTGGTAAATTCAGACTTACCTGGTAAATTTATACCAACCTGGTAAAATCAGACCAACCTGGTAAAATCAGACCAACCTGGTAAAATCAGACTGGTTACTCATTATACTGAGTTATACAAATCATTTTTACAGTGTTAATGGGTTCATTTCAAATACAGAAATCCCATACTATGTTGCCCTGGTAAGTTCAGACTGGTATATATAGTCTAAGCTGGTAAATTCAGACTTGCAGGCTGGAAATTTCAGAATAGCTAGGTAACTAGTAACCAGAATTATAATGGTTAAATCAATAAGCATCAATATAAAGTGACAGGATTTACTTGTGGTTCCAAAAAATTATTTAATATATTTGCTTGGCAAATTTGGCCCAGGGTCAATAACACACAAGTCTCAATATACCAAGATGGTAAAATCAGACTGGTGGTAAGTTCAGACTGTGGCTGCTACAGTCTCATTTTACCTGGTAAATTCAGAGTGGTGGTAATCTCAGACCGTGACACCGGCATTTGAAGCTAGCTGCTAACTCGTGGTAGCTTTGTGTTGGTTTTCTGTGATCCAGTCGATGATCTTCCA
The DNA here is from genome assembly GCF_902500255.1 of Thalassophryne amazonica. NCBI lineage: Eukaryota > Metazoa > Chordata > Actinopteri > Batrachoidiformes > Batrachoididae > Thalassophryne > Thalassophryne amazonica. The sequence goes on along the minus strand of NC_047107.1, from coordinate 7,521,063 downwards.
GCGTTAGTCTCCTCTTCTGCTCTCAGTGGTCAAAGTATAGAGACTAAACAGGCAAATTAACGTCTTGAACATAAACTTTTATTTGCCAAAAGAGAAAGGAGAGCATGCAGCGCTGTTAGTTAGCTAAGTCTTCTGCTAAACCATCATCATCATCATCATCATCTTCTTCTTCTTCTTCTTCTTCTTCTAATAGATTCTGGCAGGCTATACGCTGGCGTAGCATAATGCTGCCCCCCACAGTTAATAGTTAAATACTTTATCTTATGTTAGTAAGTCTTCTTCTTCTTCTCTTCTTTGTTAAACAGCGGGTTTTAACCCAACTCGGTGCACTACTGCCACCAACTGTTTGGTGGAGAGCACTGCAAGCTTCTTTTTTTTTTTGTCTATGAGCTGTTTCATTTAAATGTCAATGTTTCCTGCTCATGCATGTTGAAAACATCATTTTGTAAATCAATTTTTAATAACTTTAATGTATTTTCCTTATTTCCAAAAATGCTAAAGATATGCTTTTAGAAAATTTGGCAAAATGTATGTAACTCAGTTCTGTGGGACTTCTGGATAATAAGCTGCCATTGCAATCTGTTTCCATAAAAAACATATTTTTGGTAGCTGACAATCACAGTCTGTAGTGACGTAAATTATTTTGCAAAAATTAATATACCAATTAACAGAGTGCATGTTAATGCAAGTTGCCCCAAGACATGTTTCTGAGTTAGCTCTGTCAGTTTATCACAGTAATCTTGAAATTCTATATTCAGTAGGCCTGAATAAATCATAAATCAACAAATTATTGGTTACCATGGTAGCCAGAGTGTTTAAATAATTTCCCATTGTTCATTCTACCTATGTTTGCACACATAATTTAAATGTAGTCCAACATTAACTTTCTGTAGGCAGTAAATGATATTTAATGTTTTCCTGTAATATGAAATTTTACAAACTTATATATATAGAATATATATACTTTTATTTAGAGGCAAGCGTTACACATACTACATGAACATTATGTGAATGTTCACAATCACACTGAACATTAAGCATACATTCTATAAACATTTGATTGATTTTTTGCAAATGTTTGCTTACGTTTGTCTAATGTTTGCTTCCATGCAGACATTAGACAAACATCACAAACATTATATGAACGTTCGCAAACTTGCTGAACAGTAAATGAACATTCTATGAACGTTCAGTTGATGTTCGCAAATTTTCGCTTCCATGCAAACATTAGACAAACATCACAAACATTACATGAACATTTGCAAACTTGCTGAACAGTAAACAAACCTTCTATGAACGTTTGTTTGACGTTTGCAAATGTTCGCTTCCGGGTGGGTGGTTCCAGAGCAGCATATATGATGCCTGGAATTAGGTTTAGGTTTGAGACATTCCACATGGGTTATAGGTAACAGACATGAAATCTTTGATAATGCTGGAACAGCCAACGGGCCATCCTCAGTTTCAAAATCATCCAATGTAGTAATGGTATTAAGTTTGCAGAGCATATCCCTCTATGATTTTTATGGACACATCTACAGAAGCAGGCCACAGTCTCAACTTGTAGAACTTCCCTCCTTGGCAGATAAACTGCACTATCAACATAATGGATTTTCTGCACTAATTTCTCCACTAAGCTAATGGATTCAACACTCACATTTGTCATAAACCTTGCAAGGTCTCTATTCACCTGCTTCACGGCCTGCCGTAAAATCCTAATGTTACCCTCCCTGTAGAGCTCTGTCTATGGTCGCAGACAAGATGGCAGTGCCTTCCCCAGTAGGGTAAAGGCTGTCCGGCATCAGCAAGCCACGGCAGCCCCAGAACGAAGGCCACTTATCAATAAAACTAAAGCCTTGCTGTCTATAAAATTGTGCTAGCCACCTATTTAATGATAACCACCTATTTAACGATGAGAGGAAGAATTTGAAGCCTACCTGTAGCGGCTCGAACTATTCTTCATGGCAAACAGACGGAAGTATGGTGATGAAAAGTCAAAAGCAGTGTTTTTGACAGTCGTTGGAAAATGGAACCACACCCTTCTAATGAAAGCCATCTGCATGTACTATGAAGGGTAGACTCAGGAGTTTCTTTGTGGGACAAGCGGTGCTTGTAAAGCCGCGGTCCCACTGAATAATGAAGGATGAAGAAGGAGCCACGCACCCTGTTTTTTTTTGTTTTTTTTGTTTCGTGAGCTATCGTGGTAGTATAGTGGCTCAGAGTGGCTCTTAGAGGCATTATCTTCGGTTAACGAGGCTCCTCTCTGAGCATGGTGCTAATTTCAAGATGTTCAAAATTTAGCAACAACAGCGTGGCGGTTTGTGTTCGAGTTACTGTGACGGCTTAGAGGCATTTGCATGGTGCTTACGAGTCTGCAAAAAGTCCATTATCCCTACGCCTGGCACCGTCGCAGGACCTGAGAGGCTATTTTTGGAACAGCTCTCCTCTTGCGCACACAATTCCACCTGCTCTGTGCGCTGGACTCTATATAAAATAATTATTTTGTAGCGGATTAATCATTTTCTGCCAAACATTGGAATGCTGAAAACACCTCTTCTAGAATCAGCAGACTGTTTCATCTGGAAGCTTTTTTCCCCTCTCTTTCCTGCTCCATGTGGAATGTATTTTGAACAGCTTAAGATAATTATTTTTAATGTTTTTTATAGCTTGATAAAACAGTTCCTTGCTGTAAAAGTATGTCTGTATGTTGATGTCTGTTGTATGTAAAAGTATGTTGATTTAATATCTTGTTAATGGATCACATGTGCTCCGCTGTGTGTGCGCACTGACTCAGTGACTCATCATCACGCTTCAAACGAGCATTTAGGCAGAACGCCAGCTCACAAAAGAGTGATATTTCAGTCAATATTGGACGAACACAAAGTTTAAATTTGGGTGACTGCGTGAAAGTGGATGTGTGTTTAAAGCCATGGACGATAATAACTCCAGTGGAGCAGCTAAGATCAGGAGCTGTGCGGCAACACAGGTGAACAGCACACAAAAGACTGATTTTGAAGACATAACACGAAGTTAAAAGTTGTATCATGATAACTTGTAAGCTGCGGAAGAAATATTTTTTCTTTTGCGAAAGAAATTTTTCTTTTTTGAAAATGATCCACAGGTGTATATAATAAAATGTCCACCTCTTTTGGGAAAGTGTAGTGACATGGACCCACAACAGGGGGAATAAATGAACGGACCATGAAAGAGTCGAATATGAACACTTTACTGTTGTCAATGAGCACAACCACAATACAGAGGAATACAGAATTTTGCAAACAGTCAGTCCACAAAGGTGACGTGTGGGCAGGCTCGAGGATAGAAGACCACCACACGACCAACCACATGATTTCCCGAGTCCCCAGGTGGCCACCGTCTCCGAATGTCGGATCTGGTACTGCTGGCGAGGAGCAGAAACAATAAGATGTGGGTGTGTGCACACCCAGTAACAACAATGGTGGAGATTCCACCTCCACCTCTCACACACACTCGTGCAGCTCCTGTCTCAAACACTTATCTGGCTGGAGTGTGAAGCGAAGCTGTCGCTGATTATGCCAATCTCCCAGATAAGGCACTCCACAGGAAAACAGCTGTAAAACGAGTTCAAACTAAGACACAGTTAGTTTTAAGGCTGAGAATATTACCTTCACAGGTTGATGATATCTCGGCAACGAGGTGGAGATGACGTGCGGTTTTTATGGAGTGGTATGATGAAGTGTAGATGGGTGACAGCTGTCATGAGATAATGAGTGACAGCTGTCACCCCCGGCTGTGTCCGTGGCGGCAGCGCCCTCTCGTGCCTGAAGCCCGCACTTCAGGCAGGGCGCCCTCTGGTGGTGGGCCAGCAGTACCTCCTCTTCTGGCAGCCCACACAACAGGAACCCCCCCTCAACGGGCGCCTCCTGGTGCCCGACCAGGTTTATCCGGGTGACGGCGGTAGAAATCGGCCAGGAGGGCCGGGTCCAGTATGAAGCTCCTCTTTACCCAGGAGCGTTCTTCCGGTCCATACCCCTCCCAGTCCACCAAATACTGGAACCCCCGGCCCATTCGACGGACGTCCAGGAGCCGGCGCACTGTCCAAGCCGGCTTCCCGTCAATGATCCAGGCAGGAGGCGGCGCCGGACCGGGAGCACAGAGGGGTGAGGTGTGGTGTGGTTTCAGTCTGGACACATGGAAAACAGGATGGATCCGCAGTGAAGCTGGGAGTTGGAGCTTCACTGCGGCAGGGCTGAGGATCTTAAGGATTTTAAATGGTCCGATGTACCTGTCCTTCAACTTAGGGGAGTCCAATTGGAGGGGGATGTCCTTCGTTGATAACGACACCTCCTGCCCGGGCTGGTATGCAGGGGCCGGGGACCGCCGGCGGTCTGCATGGGTCTTAGCCCTCATCCGGGCCTTCAACAAGGCAGAACGGGCAGTGCGCCACACCCGACGGCACCTCAGCAGGTGGGGCTGGACCGAGGGCACACCGACCTCTCCCTCCACCACGGGAAACAATGGGGGCTGGTACCCCAGCCACACCTCAAACGGGGAGAGGCCGGTGGCAGAAGACACCTGGCTGTTATGTGCATACTCGATCCAGGCCAGATGGTTACTCCAGGCCGTCGGGTGCGCGGATGTCACACAGCGGAGGGTCTGTTCCAACTCTTGGTTGGCCCGTTCTGCCTCTCCGTTCGTCTGTGGGTGGTACCCGGACGAGAGGCTCACGGTGGCCCCCAGTTCTCTGCAGAAACTCCTCCAGACTTGAGAGGAAAACTGGGGACCACGATCTGAGGCTACGTCAGTTGGTATCCCATGCACACGGACGACGTGGCGGACCAGGAGGTCTGCTGTCTCCTGGGCCGTTGGGAGTTTCGGGAGGGCCACGAAGTGGGCCGCCTTGGAGAATCGGTCCACTATCGTGAGGATGGTGGTGTTGCCCTGGGACGGCGGGAGGCCCATGACGAAATCCAGGCCGATATGGGACCAGGGGCGATGAGGCACAGGAAGCAGCTGGAGAAGTCCTTGGGACCTTTTGTGGTCTGCCTTGCCCCTGGCACAGGTGCTGCAGGCCTGGATATACTCCCGGACGTCGGCCTCCATAGACGCCCACCAGAAGCGCTGCCAGACAACTGCCACGGTTCTTCGCACCCCTGGATGACAGGAGAGCTTGGAACCGTGACAGAAATCCAAGACTGCAGCTCTGGCCTCTGGTGGGACGTAAAGTCGGTTCTTCGGTCCAGTTCCAGGATCCGGGCTCCGTGCCAGGGCCTCCCGGACGGTCTTCTCCACGTCCCAGGTGAGGGTGGCCACGATAGTGGACTCTGGAATGATGGGCTCCGGTGGATCCGACAGCTCAGTTTTGACTTCGTCTTCGTGTACCCGGGACAAGGCATCCGATCTCTGGTTCTTGGTCCCGGGGCGATAGGTGATCCGGAAGTCAAAACGTCCGAAGAACAGTGACCAGAGGGCTTGCCTGGGGTTCAGCAGCTTGGCAGTCCTGATATACTCCAGGTTCCGATGGTCAGTGAAAACCGTGAACGGCACAGACGCTCCCTCCAACAGGTGTCTCCACTCCTCAAGAGCCTCTTTCACCGCAAGGAGTTCTCGGTTGCCGAGGTCATAGTTCCGTTCAGTCGGGGTCAACCTGCGAGAAAAGTAGGCACATGGGTGAAGAACCTTATCGGTCTCTCCGCTCTGGGATAGCACGGCTCCTATCCCTGAGTCAGAGGCGTCCACTTCAACCACAAACTGGCGGCTAGGGTCGGGCTGCACTAGAACTGGTGCAGTCGAGAACCGTCGTTTCAACACCTTGAACGCGGCTTTGCACCGATCCGACCAGGTGAAGGGGACTTTTGGAGAGGTCAGGGCTGTCAGGGGACTACCTACCTGACTGTAGCCCTAAATGAACCTCCTGTAGAAATTTGCAAAGCCGAGGAACTGTTGCAGCTTCGTACGGCTTGTTGGTTGGGGCCAATCTCTCACCGCCGCAACCTCGGCCGGATCAGGGGTGACGGAGTTGGAGGAGATGATAAACCCCAGGAAGGACAAAGAAGTACGGTGGAACTCGCACTTCTCGCCCTTCACAAACAGCCGGTTCTCCAACAACCACTGCAGGACCTGACGTACATGCTGGACATGAGTCTCAGGGTCCGGAGAAAAGATGAGTATATCGTCCAGATATACGAAGACGAATCGGTGCAGAAAGTCCCGCAAGACTTCATTAACCAAAGCTTGGAACGTCGCGGGGGCGTTAGTGAGGCCGAACGGCATGACCAGGTACTCAAAATGACCTAATGGGGTGTTAAATGCCGTCTTCCCCTTGTCTCTCTTCCGGACCCGAACCAGGTGATACGCATTCCTAAGATCCAACTTTGTAAAGATTTTGGCTCTATGCAGGGGGGTGAACACGGAATCAACAAGGGCAACGGGTATCGATTGCGAACCGTAATCTCATTCAGCCCCCTGTAATCAATGCATGGACGGAGTCCGCCATCTTTCTTGCCCACAAAAAAGAAACCTGCACCCATCGGGGAGGTGGAATTCCGGATCAGCCCAGCAGCTAATGAGTCCCGGATGTAGGTCTCCATTGATTCGCGCTCAGGTCGTGAGAGGTTGTACAGCCTTGCTGGACAGGAACTCCACGCCTGGAATCAAATCAATGGCACAATCGTACGGATGGTGCGGGGGAAGGGTGAGTGCCAGATCCTTGCTGAAGCCGTCAGCAAGATCGTGGTACTCAACCGGCACCGCCGTCAGATTGGGAGGGACTTTGACCTCCTCTTTAGCCTGTAAACCGGGAGGAACCCAGGAACCTAAACACATCCGATGGCAGGTTTCGCTCCACTGAACCACCACCCCAGATGGCCAATCAATCCAGGGATTGTGTTTCAACATCCACGGGAAGCCCAAAATCACTCGGGAGGTAGAAGGAGTCACAAAAACTCGATCTCCTCCCGATGATTTCCAGACACCACCAGAGTTACAGGTTGTGTCTTGTGCGTGATCAAAGGGAGAAAGGTGCCATCCAGTGCCCGCACCTGCAATGGCGAAGGAAGCGCCACCAGAGGGAGCCCTACCTCCCTAGCCCATCTGCTGTCTAGCAGATTCCCTTCTGACCCCGTGTCCACCAGTGCTGGGGCTTGAAGGGTTAAATCCCCGCTCAGGATTGTAACTGAGAGTCGTGTGGAAATATGTGTGTGTCCCACATGAATGTCTTGGCCCACCCTAAGCCCAGTTTCTAGGGGCGGGCGTTGGTGTTTAAACCGCTTGGGGCAGTCTCTCTGCTGGTGCTCACTCGAGCCGCAGACAAAGCACTCCCCGCGGCCCAGCCTCCTCTATCTTTTAAATGTGGCCCTGCTCGTGTCCATAGCTTCGTCAGCAGGGGGGGCTGTTGCCACACAGAGCGCTGAGGCTGTGGAGCGTGAGGAGGGTGGAACCTTTTCAGACCCGGAAGGGAGAGGGACGGCGCGTGCCCGGCCACGTCCTTCGTCTCGCTCCCGACGGCGTTCCTCCAACTGATTGTCTAACCGTGTAACGAGATCAATAAGCCCATCTAAATCCTGCGGTTCTTCCTTCGTTACCAGGTGCTCCTTCAGGACCGACGACTGTCCGTTTATGAAGGCGGTGCGAAGCACAATGTTATTCCAGCCGGACCTCGCAGCCGTGATGCAGAAGTCAACTGCATATTCGACTGCATATTCGGCTGCGCTCCGGCGCCCCTGTCTCATTGACAGCAGCACTGTTGAAGCAGTCTCTCCTCTGTTAGGATGATCAAAAACTGTTCTGAACTCCCTCACAAACCCAGTATAAATGGTAAGGAGCCATGACTTTTGCTCCCAAAGCGCCGTAGCCCAAGCGCATGCCTCACCACGAAGCAAGTTAATTACATAAGCCACCTTACTGGCGTCAGACGCATACATTATGGGTCGTTGTGCAAAGACGAGCGAACATTGCATAAGGAAGTCCGCGCACGTCTCCCCACAACCTCTGTACGGCTCTGGGGGACTTATGTATGCTTCAGGGGATGGTGGTGGGGGGGGGGTCGTTGAACGACCAGTGGAACGTCTTTATTCTGCACTGGGTCGGCAGGAGGAGGAGCTGCAGCAGCGCCCTGAGTGCGCGCTTCCACCTGTGCAGTGAGAGCCTCCATCCTGCCATTAAGGATGACGTTTTGCTCCGTCATCAGATCCAACCGAGCGGTAAAGGCGGTGAGGATTTGCTGCAACTCACCAATCACGCCTCCTGCAGATGCCTGTGCACCCTGCTCTTCCATTGGCTGTTCAACAGATGGGTGACGCCCCTCGGGATCCATGACATTGGCCAAGATATCCTGTTGGGAAAGTGTAGTGACACGGACCCACAACAGGGGGCGTAAATGAACGGACAATGAAAGAGTCGAATATGAACACTTTACTGTTGTGAATGAGCACAACCACAATACAGAGGAATACAGAATTTTTCAAACAGTCAATCCACAAAGATGATGTGTGGGCAGGCTCGAGGATAGAAGACGTCTGTCCTGAGAAGAACCGGAACCACACGATTTCCTCCGCCACCGAACCCGGAGAATACTGGAGCCGCCAAGTCCCGAGTCCCCAGGTGGCCACCTTCTCCGAATGTTGGATCTGGTACTGCTGGCGAGGAGCAGAAACAATAAGATGTGGGTGTGTGCACACCCAGTAACAACAATGGTGGAGATTCCACCTCCACCTCTCACACACACTCGTGCAGCTCCTGTCTCAAACACTTATCTGGCTGGGGTGTGAAGCGAAGCCGTCGCTGATTACGCCAATCTCCCAGATAAGGCACTCCACAGGACAACAGCTGTAAAACGAGTTCAGACTAAGACAGTTAGTTTTAAGGCTGAGAATATTACCTTCACAGGTCGATGATATCTCAGCAACGAGGTGGAGATGACGTCCGCTTTTTATGGAGTGGTATGATGAAGTGTAGATGGGTGACAGCTGTCATGAGGTAATGAGTGACAGCTGGTTTGACAATAAACAAGCTATGTGGAATCTTACGGGAATTCAGTGGGAGGTTGAGACTGAAACAGGAAGTGCCAAATTTTGAGCCCACAGTGAATCAGGAAATGCCAAATATTGAACATGGCATGGGTGTAGGTGGGTTGCACTCACTGATCTCTATATAACACTGGATCGCTCATTGGCCAATATTTTTGAAGCAAATCGGCCGCCATATTACCACTCCAATGTCCCGCTCCTGAACACTCTTTTCTGTTGATCTTTAATGAGGCACACACAACTTTATTCTTTGTAATTTTGTTAAAAAGTACCTTCATGTGCACCTATAAACTGCAATTCGCCAGATCAAAGGCTGTGGACGAACATTTCACCTGTGAGTATGATTGAAATGGGAAGTAATGAACAATAATTTGAAGACTTCTATCCCTAATTCCAGCATATAGGCAAAGATAATAATAATAAGTGGCTTATTAACTCAACATGTGCAGCCACCTGTTGTGTTTTGTGTTAGATAAACTATGTTAAGACATTTATTAGGTCTCACCTAACTCCCACCTCCGGGAGAGCTTCTCCCAGATCTGGGGGAGGTTAGAGACATGGAGTCTGAGTGGTCTCTCCACCTCCATTGTCGGTGTGACTCGGAACCACAGAATCTCATCTCTGCTGTTTGCAGACGATGTGGTTCTGTTGGATTCATCAAATCAGGACCTTCTGCGTGCACTGGGGTGGTTTGCAGCCGAGTGTGAAGCGTCTGGGATGAAAATCAGCACCTCCAAATCCGAGGCCATGGTTCTTGACCGGAAAAGGTGCTTTGCCCTCTTCAGGTCGGTGGAGTGTCCTTGCCTCAAGTGGAGGAGTTTAAGTATCTCAGGGTCTTGTTCACAAGCGAGGGACATATGGAGCGTGAGATCAACAGACGGATCGGTGCAGCGTCTGCAGTGATGCGGTTGCTGTATCGGACCATCGTGGTGAAGAGAGAGCTGAGCAGGGGGGCAAAGCTCTCGATTTACCTATCAATCTATGTTCCAACCCTCACCTATGGTCATGAGATTTGCATCATGACCGAAAGAACGAGATCGCGAGTACAAGCAGCCGAGATGACTTTCCTCCGCAGGGTGGCTGGGCACTCCCTTAGAGATAGGGTGAGGAGCTCGGTCACTCAGGAGGAGCTCGGGGTTGAGCCGCTGCTCCTTCACGTCGAAAGGAGCCAGCTGAGGTGGCTCGGGCAACTTTTCCAGATGCCCCCTGGACGCCTCGCTGGAGAGGTGTTCCGGGCACATCCCATTGGGAGGAGACCTCGGGGAAGACTCAGGACATGCTGGAGGGACTACATCTCTCGGCTGGCTTGGGAACGCCTCAGGGTACCCCAGAGGAGCTGGGGGAGGTGTGTTTGGATCGGGAGGTCTGGGCGGCTTTGCTTGAGCTGCTGCCCCGCGACCAGACTCCGGATAAAGCGGAAGAAAATGGATGGATGGATATTAGGTCTACTTGTGCATAGTTTTGGAGCTTTAGGCGCTGTTACTATGAGCTTTATGACTTATATTAGGCTGAAGCTCATAGAGCTGTGTGTAATAAATGTTGTCACTGCAGGGAAAACCAACTCTCCTGTAGCTTGTTTTATTATTTTAGTGCAACCACTATTTCTGTATTATCCATCATGACCTTTGTTATCCATCCACTTTTGTTCATGATATGGTACCAACACACACACACACACACACACACACACACACATATATATATATATATATATATATATATATATATATATATATATATGCAAGGGCATAGGTTTGGTCTCAGCTTTGGTAGCGACAATACCCCCCCCCGGCCCCCCTGCCCACCACCACCACCCCCTAACCCACTCATACCATTAGACGCACAAGTACAGCATAATACATAACATATGACGACATAATGCTGAATAATTTAACACTTTATTTACATTATTAAGTGTGTAGGCAAACAAACAAATAGCTTAAATAACAAAATTGCACAAACAAACAAAAAAAATACTTGTGGAGCTAAAAAAAAAAAAAAAAAAAAAAAAAGTTTTTGCAACCAAGATGTATAATCTATTCTCTTCATCAATAATGCAGTTGTAGGTATCTGGCAACATAATTTGCCAAAAAAAAAAAAAGATTTCCAATGATATATATGGTGTATTACGGTAAACGTAAGCCTGTGATGTCATAACGCAAAGGAAAAACATGGAGATTTCACACTAGTGCGCCGCTGAAAAAAAACAAAAAACTAGTGCGCCGCTGATTCTCATTACCGTAAGTTCTCATATAAGCCCTCACTCTGAAAAATTTGACAGCAAGCCAAGAACCCGTTCTTTCCAACAGTGCGTTCGGTGACTTTTGAAACAAGGGAAAGTATGAAAAAGAGCGCAAAAGTGACAGAAAAGTACAGAGACAGACAGCAAACATAAATGTAGTAATTTTTGAGGAAAAGGCAGGATGTTAGTGTCATTTGTGAAGGTGTGTGTGGGTGTGCAGTTTATTGTAAGTGTGGCGCACAGCATTGTTCGCAAGCCCTCCACCCCGCCCTTCTTGTTTTTCTGCACCGGAGCAGTGTTGCCAGATATGAAATATGAAACTATCGTACCAAAACCTCAAAATTATCGTATTTTGGGAGAAATTATCGTACACAAACAAAACGCATACAACGTAGCTATTTTAGCTTATTTTTTTTTAATTTACAAAGAATTTTATGTCACATTTTTAAACAGTAATTATAGTAATGGGGAAACTATGGCACAAAAACAACGCAAATGCACTACCAGACTGTGAAGTAACACAAACATGTTAATTACCAGACTAGAAACATTTTTTTTTTCTGTGAAGGGACACAAACGTGTTAATTACCAGACTAGAAAGAGTCGAATTCAACCTCAAGGTCGCTGTTGTCATCCGATGCCATGGCCACTTGTGCAGATTTTGTTGAACACAGAAAAAATGTTGACACCTCCATAAGGAACTTGAACTTTTTTTTATTTTTCTTGTATATCTCTTTGCTCTTGTGTTTTGTTTGTTTGTTATTGCATTTGTTGAAATAAAGTTTCGAAAAAAAAAAGATGGCTGGGGAATCTCCCTGTCACGGCAGAGATTGGATGGAACTCATTACTCTGTATGAGAGGGGGCGGGCTTTCAAATGACGGTCGTCGAAAGCCAGCAGCAGCCCTGTGATGCCGACTGAGTGCAACGCCTGCAAAATGATTCTTGGGTGTCAGAGAGAGATGTGTGTTTGGCCAACCAACTGAAATTATCGTACATATTGGATTTTTTCCCATTATTGATCGTACATCGTACAGAGGGCACAACTATCGTACAAATACGATAATTATCGTACATCTGGCAACACTGCACCGGAGCCACCCATCCTCTCTGCTCCGGGACCTCCCACTTTACAAATGAAGCACTGCCTGCCACGAGATGCACTTTGTTTACGTCCATGTGAGAAGAACGTGAGCTAATGAAATTGCAACATGGTAACCCTGTCACTCTGGCACGTCGAAAACACAAAACATGACGACTAAAATTATAGTATCGAGTTCGCAAAAAAATAGTGAATGATTTTGTTATATAAACAAAAATGCTAAATATTGGTAGGGACTATTTTGCCATCCCAAAATATTGGTTGTGACTTGTCCCTATGGTCCATATGCAAACCTACGCCCCTGTATATATATATATATATATATATATATATATATATATATATATATATATATATATATATATATATATATATATATATATATATATACAGGCTCGGACTGGTAATCTGTGATTTTGGGCATTTGCCCGGTGGGCCGCTGCACGTTTAGACATGCGTGGGCCGGCCCTCCCATATTTATAGAGATTATGGAAATATACAGTGTTCTCGAACCGCGCGCTGCTGTCAGCACGAGGAAAGCTGAAGCTACAGCATTTAATCAGTGCAGCTGCAGAACCACTTCCTGAATTTGTGTCAAAATAAAAGTTCTGTAGTGTTTCATACATGGCGCAGTCTTATTCTAGGTTTCAGTTTTGTTTCCGTTTGATCACACAACGGAGACGTACGTCGAGCACAATGATTGACATGACCAACATCCAGTGACAATTGGAGAAGCATACAGGGTGGCCAATCAGATTGCAAGAAGAGCAGGCGGACGCTCCCGCCCCTGTGAATGGACTGACTCCTCGGCGCCTGGACTTCTCTCCGCTCTCCTACTGATTACAAGGTTGGAATCGTTTCTTTTATCCTAATTAACTGTGCTTTACTTTTGTTAATCTTTAAATGCAACAGCTACGGACTTCAGCTCCTTAATTTGCTGCTGTGTGAATCCTAGCAGTGGTTACACATTACCTCTCTCTCTCTCTCTCTCTCTCTCTCTCTCACACTCACACACACACTTTGGAGAAACAAAAACTTTTTTCCGCTTGTGTGCTGCTTTTGCTTCCGTTTTGTCAGACCCGGCGCCAGAAAAAAAAAAAATATTAAGGCGGCGATAAGTTTATCATCACCCCCCCAAAAAAAGTGCGCACCGGAGGAGACGTGCGCTCCTGTAAAGCTCGTGTATTTACGCTGCACCATTGTAAGAGACTGACTAAGAGTGAAGAGTGATGACAGTATTTTTTTAAATTATAGACGCTCGGTCAAGTAATCTCCTGCATTCCACACAGAGCCAGTGTTCTGTCGAGATGAGGTCCGCCATCTTTCGACACTCTGAGCTGTGACGTACCTTTGCATTGTCCAATAGGAATGACGCGTCGGGCCAAAACACGGAAGACTCGTGGCAGAAACCACTGATCTCTACAAAATGGATTGGACCAATCCGATTGGTGCAGAAACCACTGATCTGTACAAAACATTAACCTGTGACAGGACTGCTCATTTATAGAGCAGTTTTCTGAAGAAAAATCATTGGAAATGTTTTTTGTTGTTGTTACCTCAAAATTTCTGATTATGTAATTAATGTTGTGTGGGCCGCCAGAAGAGGAGGTACTGCTGGCCCACCACCAGAGGGCGCCCTGCCTGAAGTGCGGGCTTCAGGCACGAGAGGGCGCTGCCGCCTACAGGAACAGCCGAGGTGACAGCTGTCACTCATCAACTATGACAGCTGTCACCGATCATCTGCATCTCACCCGGGATAAAAGCAGGATGACACCTCCACCACATCGCCGAGATATCGACTTCTGTGAGAGGTAATATTCTCTGCCAGCATTTAGTGATTTCCAGAGCTATTGTGTTGCAGCTGTCAATCAATCAATCAATCAACTTTTTTCTTATATAGCGCCAAATCACAACAAACAGTTGCCCCAAGGCGCTCCAAACCAGCGCTGTCAACCAGAGGACCGGCGTGGGTCACGACTGTTTCGTCCTTCGTCTCGTCAGATAAGTGGTTAAACAGACGCTGCACGAGTGTGTGTTAAAGGTGGAGGTGGAATTCCCACCATTATTGTTAGGGGGTGTATGCACACCCACACTTGACTGTCTTTGTTTTCCGCCAGCAGTACCAGATCCAACACGCTGAGACGGTGGCCACCTGGGGACTTCGGGACTTGGCGGCTCCAGTATCCTTCGGGTTCGGTGGCGGTGGAAATCGTGTGGTTCCAGTTCGTCTCCAGACGGGCGTCTCCTATCGTCGAGCCTGCCCACACGACACCTTCATTAATTGACTTGTATCCATTCTGTAATCTGCTGTGTGTGGTTGTGACATTCACAACAGTAAAGTGTTCTAATTTAACTCCCTCTATTGTCCGTTCATTTACGCCCCCTGTTGTGGGTCCGTGTCACTACACTTTCCCAACAGGATATCTCGGCCAGCGTCATGGACTCCGAGGGGCGTCACCCAGCTGTTGAACGACCAATGGGAGAGCAGGGAGCGCAGGCGTCTGCAGGAGGCGTGATTGGTGAGCTGCAGCACATTCTCACCGCCTTTACGGCTCGGTTGGATCAAATGACCGAGCAAAACATCCTCCTGAACCGCAGGGTGGAGGCTCTCTCCGCGCAGGTGGCGGCGAGCGCTCAGGGCGCTGCTGCAGCTCCTCCTCCTGCCGACCCTGTGCAGGATATGAATGTTCCAGTGGTGGTTCAGCAACCCCTCCCACCATCCCCTGAAGCATACATAAGCCCCCCTGAGCCGTATGGAGGTTGTGTGGAGACGTGCGCGGACTTTCTCATGCAGTGTTCGCTCGTCTTCGCACAACGTCCCGTCATGTACGCGTCAGATGCTAGTAAAGTAGCTTATGTGATTAATCTGCTTCGGGGAGAGGCACGCGCTTGGGCTACGGCGCTTTGGGAGCAAAATTCACGGCTCCTTCACACGTACACTGGGTTTGTGAGGGAGTTCAAGACTGTGTTTGATCACCCTAACAGGGGAGAGACTGCTTCGACTGTGTTGCTGTCAATGAGACAGGGACGCCGGAGCGCAGCCGCTTATGCAGTCGAGTTCCGCATCGCGGCTGCAAGGTCCGGCTGGAATAACGCTGCGCTCCGCGCCGCCTTTGTAAACAGACTGTCATCGGTCCTGAAGGAGCACCTGGTGGCCAAGGATGAACCGCGGGAATTAGATGGGCTTATCAATCTTGTTATACGGTTAGACAATCGGTTGGAAGAACGCCGTCGGGAACGAGATGAAGGGCGTGGCCGGGCGCGCGCCATCCCTCTTCCTTCCGGGTCCGAAAAAGGTCTGCCCTTCCCACGCTCCCTGGCCTCTACGTCCCGTGTGGCGACAGCTCCACCTGCTGACGAAGCTATGGCCACGAGCAGGGCCACATTTAGACCACCGAATAGACAGAGGAGGCTTCCCCGCGGGGCGTATTTTGTTTGCGGCTCAATTGAGCACCAATTGAGTAATTGCCCCGAACGGTTAAACACCAATGCCCGCCCCTAGAAACTGGGCTTAGGGTGGGCCAAGAAATTCACGTGGGACACACACACATTTCCATACGGCTCCCAGTTACAATCCTTAGCGGGGATTTAACCCTTCAGGCCCCAGCACTGGTAGACACAGGGTCAGAAGGGAATCTGCTAGACAGCAGATGGGCCAGGGAGGTAGGGCTCCCTCTGGTGGCGCTTCCTTCACCATTGCAGGTGCGAGCACTAGATGGCACCCTACTCCCTTTAATCACACACAGGACACTACCAGTAACTCTGGTAGTGTCAGGGAGGAGATTGAGTTTTTTGTGACTCCCTCTACCTCCCGTGTGATTCTGGGGTTCCCCTGGATGCTAAAACACAATCCCCGGATTGATTGGCCGTCCAGGGTGGTGGTACAGTGGAGCGAGACCTGCCATCGGGTGTGTTTGGGATCCTCGGTTCCTCCCGGTTCCCAGGCTAAGGAGCAGGTCAAAGTTTCCCCCAATCTGTGGGCGGTGCCGGTTGAGTACCACGATCTTGCTGACGTTTTTAGCAAGGATCGGGCACTCACCCTTCCCCCGCACCGTCCGTACGATTGTGCCATCGATTTGATGCCAGGCGTGGAGTTCCCGTCCAGCAGGCTGTACAACCTCTCCCGAACTGAGCGCGATTCGATGGAGACCTACATCCGGGACTCCTTAGCTGCCGGGCTGATCCGGAACTCCACCTCCCCGATGGGAGCAGGTTTCTTTTTTGTGGGCAAAAAAGATGGCGGTCTTCGTCCATGCATTGATTACCGGGGGCTGAATGAGATCACGGTTCGCAACCGATACCCGTTGCCTTTGTTGGATTCGGTGTTCACCCCCCTGCATGGAGCCAAAATCTTCACAAAGCTGGATCTTAGGAACGCATACCACCTAGTTCGGGTCCGGAAGGGAGACGAATGGAAGACGGCATTCAACACCCCATTAGGTCATTTTGAGTACCTGGTCATGCCGTTCGGCCTGACAAACGCCCCTGCGACGTTCCAAGCTTTGGTTAACGACGTCTTGCGGGACTTCCTGCACCGATTCGTCTTCGTATATCTGGACGATATACTCATTTTTTCTCCGGATCCTGAGACCCATGTACGGCATGTACGTCAGGTCCTGCAGCGGTGGTTGGAGAATCGGCTGTTTGTGAAGGGCGAGAAGTGTGAGTTTCACCGCACCTCTTTGTCCTTCCTGGGGTTTATCATCTCCTCCAACTCCGTCGCCCCGGATCCGGCCAAGGTCGCAGCGGTGAGAGACTGGCCCCAACCAACGAGCCGTAGGAAGCTGCAACAGTTCCTCGGCTTCCCAAATTTTTACAGGAGGTTCATTAAGGGGTATAGTCAGGTAGTTAGCCCCCTGACAGTCCTGACCTCACCAAAAGTTCCCTTCACCTGGTCGGATCTGTGCGATGCCGTGTTCAGGGAGTTGAAACAGCGCTTCTCGACTGCACCCGTCTTGGTGCAGCCCGATCCTAGTCGCCAGTTTGTGGTTGAAGTGGACGCCTCTGACTCAGGGATAGGAGCCATGCTATCCCTCATCGCCCCTGGTCCCACATTGGTCTGGATTTCGTCACGGGCCTCCAAGGCGGGTTCTCCAAGGCGGCCCACTTCATGGCCCTCCCGAAGCTCCCATCGGCCCAGGAGACGGCGGATCTCCTGGTCCACCATGTCGTCCGGCTGCATGGGATACCAACAGACATCGTTTCGGATCGCGGTCCCCAGTTCTCCTCGCAGGTGTGGAGGAGTTTCTGCCGGGAACTGGGGGCCACCGTGAGCCTCTCGTCTGGGTATCACCCTCAGACTAACGGACAGGCTGAACGGGCCAATCAAGAGTTGGAGCAGGCCCTGCGTTGTACAAAATCCGCACACCCGACGGCTTGGAGTGAACACCTGGCCTGGATCGAGTACGTGTATAACAGCCAAGTGTCCTCTGCCACCGGCCTCTCCCCGTTTGAGGTGTGTCTGGGGTACCAACCCCCTTTGTTTCCTGTGGTGGAGGGAGAGGTCGGTGTGCCCTCGGTCCAGGCCCACCTGCGGAGATGCCGTCGCGTGTGGCGCACCGCCCGTTCAGGCCTTGTTGAGGGCCCGGACGAGGGCAAAAGCCCATGCAGACTGTCGACGGTCCCCGGC
This sequence comes from Thalassophryne amazonica, assembly GCF_902500255.1. Lineage (NCBI taxonomy): Eukaryota > Metazoa > Chordata > Actinopteri > Batrachoidiformes > Batrachoididae > Thalassophryne > Thalassophryne amazonica. The sequence continues at coordinate 7,503,090 of NC_047107.1, read as the reverse complement.
CCCCGCATACCAGCCTGGGCAGGAGGTATGGCTATCTACCAAGGACATACCTCTCCAAGTGGCTTCCCCGAAGTTGAACGATCGCTACATAGGGCCGTTCCGCATCCTCAAGGTCCTCAGTCCCTCCGCAGTGAGGCTCCAACTCCCGGCCTCACTGGGGATCCATCCAGTTTTTCACGTCTCCAGGTTGAAACCACATCACACCTCACCCCTCTGTGCACCCGGTCCGGCGCCGGCTCCCCGTCGATGATACGGGCAGGAGGCGGCGCCGGACAGTACGCCGGCTCTTGGATGTCCGTCGACTGGGCCGGGGCTTTCAATATTTGGTGGACTGGGAAGGGTATGGACCCGAAGAACGCTCCTGGGTGAAGAGGAGCTTCATCCTGGACCCGGCCCTCCTGGTCGATTTTTACCGACGCCACCCGGACAAGCGTGGTCGGGCGCCAGGAGGCGCCCATTGGGGGGGGGTCCTGTTGTGTGGGCCGCCAGAAGAGGAGGTACTGCTGGCCCACCACCAGAGGGCGCCCTGCCTGAAGTGCGGGCTTCAGGCTCGAGAGGGCGCTACCGCCTACAGGAACAGCCGAGGTGACAGCTGTCACTCATCAACTATGACAGCTGTCACCGATCATCTGCATCTCACCTGGGATAAAAGCAGGATGACACCTCCACCACATCACCGAGATATCGACTTCTGTGAGAGGTAATATTCTCTGCCAGCATTCAGTGATTTCCAGAGCTATTGTGTTGCAGCTGTCAACCAGAGGACCGGCGTGGGTCACGACTGTTTCGTCCTTCGTCTCGTCAGATAAGTGGTTAAACAGACGCTGCACGAGTGTGTGTTAAAGGTGGTGGTGGAATTCCCACCATTATTGTTATGGGGTGTACGCACACCCACACTTGACTGTCTTTGTTTTCCGCCAGCAGTACCAGATCCAACACGCTGAGACGGTGGCCACCTGGGGACTTCGGGACTTGGCGGCTCCAGTATCCTTCGGGTTCGGTGGCGGTGGAAATCGTGTGGTTCCAGTTCGTCTCCAGACGGGTGTCTCCTATCGTCGAGCCTGCCCACACGACACCTTCATTAATTGACTTGTATCCATTCTGTAATCTGCTGTTATGTGGGCCGCTGAAGAGGAGGTACTGCTGGCCCACCACCACCAGAGGGCGCCCTGCTTGGAGTGCGGGCTCCAAGCACGAGAGGGCGCCAGACCCAGAAGAAGTGACAGCTGTCACTCATCGCACCAGCTGTCACTCATCATCATCACCATAAAGGCCGGACTGCAACTCCACCTCCTCGCCGAGAAATCGACTACCATTGAAAAGGTAATTTCTCTGCTGACAGACACTTTGTGTGTATAACCTGAACTTCTGTTGCAGCCGTTTTCCTGGAGTGCTGCCTTGTCTGAGAGATTGGCGTTTGGTGTGACAGCGACGGCTTCGCCTCACATCCCAACCCAGATAAGTGGTTAAACCAGGAGCTGCACGAGTGTGTGATTGGAGGTGGAGGTGTTCCCTCCTAACTGTGTATGGACTGGGGATTACTGAGTGTGCGGACTCACACTCATACATCTTATCTCTGCTTTCTGCCAGCAGTACCAGGGTCGACAGCCGAAGACAGAGGCCACTTGGGGACTCTGGACGTGGCGGCTCCGGTGTTCTTCAGACCGTTGGTGGTGGAAGCCGTGTGGGACGTGGCTTCTCTCTCGTCGGGGGTCTTCTATCTTCTAGCCTGCCCACACGTCACCTGGTGTTAATTGACTGTGCAAATTTCTGTAAATTTAGTTGTGTATTATCACAACATTAAATTGTTACTTTTTGGCTTACTCATTGTCCGTTCCTTTGCGGCCCCTGTTGTGGGTCCGTGCTACGACACCTTCCCAACAGGATTTCTCGGCCATCGTCATGGATTCCGAGGGGCATCAACCCGAGCTTGAACAGCCAATGGAAGAGCCAGGAGCGCAGGCGTCAGCGGGAGGTGTGTTGAGTGAGCTGCAGCAAATCTTAACCGCCTTCACAGCTCGGCCGGATTTAGTGGCCGAGCAGAATGTTCTCCTTAACCGGAGGGTGGAGGCTCTCACCGCCAGGGTGGAAGCGCGCGATCAGGGTGCTGCTGCAGCCACTCCTCTGGCTGGTCCTGGGCCTGTAACAGACGTTCCACTGGTCGTTCAACGACCCCCCCCCACCGTCCCCTGAAGCATACATAAGCCCTCCGGAACTGTACGGAGGCTGTGTTGAGACGTGGGCAGATTTCCTCATGCAGTGTTCGCTCGTCTTTTCACAGCGTCCTGTCATGTACGAGTCAGACGCCAGCCGGGTGGCTTATGTTATTAGTCTGCTTTGAGGAGAGGCACGCGCCTGGGCTACGGTGCTTTGGGAGCAGAATTCACGGCTCCTAACGTCTTATGCTGAGTTTATACGGGAGTTCAAACAAGTTTTTGACCATCCCAACAGAGGCGAGACCGCTTCGAGCGTGCTGCTGTCAATGAGACAGGGGCGTCGCAGCGCAGCCGAGTATGCAGTCGACATCCGCATCGCGACAGCGAGGTCCAGCTGGAATACCGTTGCGCTCCGCGCCGCCTTCGTAAATGGACTGTCTCTGGTCCTGAAGGAGCACCTGCTGGCTAAGGAGGAACCGCGGGATTTTGACGGGCTTGTCGATTTGGTTATACGCTTAGACAACCGTTTGAATGAGCATCGTCGGGAGCAGGCCGGGGGGCGTGACCGGGCACGAGCCGTCCCTCCCCCTTCCGGTTCCGAAAGGGTGACGTCGTCCCCACGCTTCACTGCCAGAGAGCTCCGTGTGGCTACAGCTCCCCCTGCTGAGGAGGCTATGGACACGAGCAGGGCCAAAATAAAAACAAACATCAGACAAAGGAGGCTGGCCCGCGGGGAATGTTTTGTCTGCGGCTCTTGTGAGCATATGCAGAAGGACTGCCCCAAAACGGTCAAACTACAACGCCCGTCCTTAGAAACTGGGCTAAGGGTGGGCCATAACACGCACGCGGGGAAACCCCGCAAATCTGCACGAATCCCAGTAACAATCCTTTGTGGGGATTTAACCCTTCACGCCCCAGCACTGGTAGACACGGGGTCGGAAGGGAATCTGCTGGATAGCGGATGGGCAAAGGAAGTAGGGCTCCCCCTGGTGGCTCTGCCGGCACCATTGCAGTTGCGAGCACTAGATGGCACCCTGCTTCCATTAATTACACATCAGACACAGCCAGTGACCTTGGTTGTGTCTGGAAATCACAGGGAGGAGATCGTGTTCCATGTAACACCTTCAACTTCAACTTTTTTCTTATATATAGCGCCAAATCACAACAAACAGTTGCCCCAGGGCGCTCAACCCTTCTACCTATATATATATATATATATATATATATATATATATATATATATATATATATATATGTAGTCATTTAAATTTTGTCAAAATATGTAATTGCCTTTAATGTTACCAGGATGCCCCCTCGTGGCGCCTGGAACGCGTTTTGTACTATGATCAAGGTGAAATGACAGTGAAAGTGTGTGTTTAGGAGTGTGTTCATGGTGTTTAGGTGGGTGTATAGTATTTGTTCATTGGGGGTATGGACGGGTGGGTGTGCGTGTTTGGGGGTGGATTCGTCGGGCCAATAGTCCAGAGGAAAAATGCCAGGGCCTAAATTTGTTCCCAGTCCGACCCTGTATATATATATATATATAAGCTTGTTGATGATTCCACAAAACTTGTATAAACATTGATTAAAGAATGATAATTTTTAGAATTGAGTATTTGTCCCAGTGAGATATGAGTAAGTGAGAATAGAAGGGAAGAAAGTGTCAAAGTAATAAAAGAAAGAAACAAAATAAACTGAATAGCTAATCATGGCAGGCATAGATTAGGAGGGTCCAAGCTTACATTATCTGAAGAACAATAAGTAAATGAGAGAATCAGCTCAGTTATTACTTGAAATTGTTGACATTCTAATAAACTGTCTATGTGTGGTCCATAAGTTTGGAGTGGTAAGATGGCCGCTAGTTTACTTCAGCAGATTGTACGGAGTGTGTGGGCTAGTACAGATCAGTGGTTGCGCTGGACTCCTCTGAAATCTGATTGGACACCCCAGGTGTCACCCAGATGATTGACATGTCACTGCACCGCACATCTGGTTGAAAATAGCACTGGTACCACAGTCTCTTATACAAAGAGACTGGTAGCGTGTTTTTGAACACATGGCTGTGATTGGTCCATCTGATACGTAGGCCACTATTGACTATCACGTCACGCTCTGTGATTGGCTGTGGCTTAACCACCGAAAAGTTGTTTCCACTCCTCCACAGACTGTGGTACCAGTGCTACGTTGTAAACAAAGGCTGCAGCCAATCAGAGAGCGGTGTGTCTCAGCCAATCAGCAAAATGTCAGAATCTACTGTACAGGTCCCTCCTGTACAGTAGTTGGTGCTGTGTTCCACAAAAAAGTTCGAATCCACCTTAGTAGAAGAAGAAAAATGTTTGAGCCAGTTTTGAATTTGAACACACTGTTTGAACCACAGACTCCTAGTTACAGTATATTGGCAAGAAAACAGATGTTTTCTAATGTCTAAAATTATCTTCCTTAAACCCAACTGATAGCAAATCTCTACAACTTGGTATGAATTTTATTTAGAATATAAAATACAGCTTCCTGATGGAGTGGTGTAGAGGAGGTTTTTCTTAAAAAGAAGACCTGAAAGTTCAACTAATTTGGCCATATTGTGCAGCCCTACTGTGAAGTAGCTGAAAAGTTAGAATATGAATTAACATCAACATGAAAAAAAATGCTTAAAGTGGCAGGGGTTAAGAGGGGCATAGTTGGGGGGTCTGTGGGGCAAAGCCCCCAAAAAGCTGAACATTTTTAGCCATGCATATGCTCCCCAGAAGCATTTACTGGAAAAAAGTTTGAAAGACCAAAATTACATGGTGAGGACTCATTTCCAGGCATGAGAGATGGAAATAAAGGAAATGCTTAAAATGGCGGCGATTAAGATGACCGTAGTTGGGGGTCTGGGGGCTGTTTATGGGGGGCTTTTGCCATGCCTAGACTTTGGATGTGATCTGGATCCGGATTCTGCATCAACTTTCAATTCATAGGCTTTTAAGGATTATGTCAGAGCTACTTCATGGATTATCATCAAATTTGCACCACAGATAGATATTAATCAATCAATCAATCAATTTTTTTTTATATATAGCGCCAAATCACAACAAACAGTTGCCCCAAGGCGCTTTATATTGTAAGGCAAGGCCATACAATAATTATGTAAAACCCCAACGGTCAAAACGACCCCCTGTGAGCAAGCACTTGGCTACAGTGGGAAGGAAAAACTCCCTTTTAACAGGAAGAAACCTCCAGCAGAACCAGGCTCAGGGAGGGGCAGTCTTCTGCTGGGACTGGTTGGGGCTGAGGGAGAGAACCAGGAAAAAGACATGCTGTGGAGGGGAGCAGAGATCGATCACTAATGATTAAATGCAGAGTGGTGCATACAAAGCAAAAAGAGAAAGAAACAGTGCATCATGGGAACCCCCCAGCAGTCTACGTCTATAGCAGCATAACTAAGGGATGGTTCAGGGTCACCTGATCCAGCACTAACTATAAGCTTTAGCAAAAAGGAAAGTTTTAAGCCTAATCTTAAAAGTAGAGAGGGTGTCTGTCTCCCTGATCTGAATTGGGAGCTGGTTCCACAGGAGAGGAGCCTGAAAGCTGAAGGCTCTGCCTCCCATTCTACTCTTACAAACCCTAGGAACTACAAGTAAGCCTGCAGTCTGAGAGCGAAGCGCTCTATTGGGGTGATATGGTACTACGAGGTCCCTAAGATAAGATGGGACCTGATTATTCAAAACCTTATAAGTAAGAAGAAGAATTTTAAATTCTATTCTAGAATTAACAGGAAGCCAATGAAGAGAGGCCAATATGGGTGAGATATGCTCTCTCCTTCTAGTCCCCGTTAGTACTCTAGCTGCAGCATTTTGAATTAACTGAAGGCTTTTTAGGGAACTTTTAGGACAACCTGATAATAATGAATTACAATAGTCCAGCCTAGAGGAAATACATGCATGAATTAGTTTTTCAGCATCACTCTGAGACAAGACCTTTCTAATTTTAGAGATATTGCGTAAATGCAAAAAAGCAGTCCTACATATTTGTTTAATATGCGCTTTGAATGACATATCCTGATCAAAAATGACTCCAAGATTTCTCACAGTATTACTAGAGGTCAGGGTAATGCCATCCAGAGTAAGGATCTGGTTAGACACCATGTTTCTAAGATTTGTGGGGCCAAGTACAATAACTTCAGTTTTATCTGAGTTTAAAAGCAGGAAATTAGAGGTCATCCATGTCTTTATGTCTGTAAGACAATCCTGCAGTTTAGCTAATTGGTGTGTATCCTCTGGCTTCATGGATAGATAAAGCTGGGTATCATCTGCGTAACAATGAAAATTTAAGCAATACTGTCTAATAATACTGCCTAAGGGAAGCATGTATAAAGTGAATAAAATTGGTCCTAGCACAGAACCTTGTGGAACTCCATAATTAACTTTAGTCTGTGAAGAAGATTCCCCATTTACATGAACAAATTGTAATCTATTAGACAAATATGATTCAAACCACCGCAGCGCAGTGCCTTTAATACCTATGGCATGCTCTAATCTCTGTAATAAAATTTTATGGTCAACAGTATCAAAAGCAGCACTGAGGTCTAACAGAACAAGCACAGAGATGAGTCCACTGTCCGAGGCCATAAGAAGATCATTTGTAACCTTCACTAATGCTGTTTCTGTACTATGATGAATTCTAAAACCTGACTGAAACTCTTCAAATAGACCATTCCTCTGCAGATGATCAGTTAGCTGTTTTACAACTACCCTTTCAAGAATTTTTGAGAGAAAAGGAAGGTTGGAGATTGGCCTATAATTAGCTAAGATAGCTGGGTCAAGTGATGGCTTTTTAAGTAATGGTTACTCAACCCCTCCTTAAGCCCACCCCTATGACATGTCACAGCCAATCAGTTATTACAGATTATTTAAACGTGAGTTGTGTTGCTGCGTTTGACACCGTTGATCATCAGATTCTACTTGATAGGCTAGAAAAGTGTTTCTGGATTACTGGAACTGCTCTTACGTGGTTGACGTCTTATCTGTCTGGTCAGTCCCACTGTGTTTTGTGCAACGACACTACCTCTGATTTTAGGGGCATGAAGTTCGGGGTTCCGCAGGGATCCGTTCTGGGTCCCCTGCTTTTTTCCCTGTATATGGCACCCCTTGGGAACATTTTGCGGCATTTTGGGGTTGCTTTTCATTGCTGTGCTGATGACACTCAGTTGTATATGCCAATAGCTGCTGGAAATCCTGTCCACATAAAATCTTTACAGGACTGTCTCGCAGCAGTGAGAAGTTGGATGTCTAACAACTTTCTACTTTTGAACTCTGATAAGACTGAAATGATGGTTCTTGGTCCAGCAAGACATCGGCATCAATTTGATCAGCTAGCGCTTAACCTAGGTTCATGTGTTATACATCATACTGACAAGGTGAGGAACCTTGGGGTAATTTTTGATCCTACGTTGTCCTTTGACTTCCACATTAGGGACATTACAAGTCCCTGACTGACTGCTTTTTTTTCATCTAAGAAATATAGCAAACATTCGTCCCATCTTGGTTGATGCTGAGACTCTGATTCATGCTTTTGTTTCTTCTAGATTGGACTATTGTAATGCTTTGTTTTCTGGTTTACCACAGTCCAGCATCAGGGGTCTTCAATTGGTTCAAAATGCTGCTGCCAGACTTCTGACACGAAGCAAAAGGTTTGACCATATTACGCCGGTTCTGGCATCCCTTCATTGGCTTCTGATCTCTTTGAGATTGGATTTTAAAGTATTACTATTGGCCTATAAAATTGTTCATGGACTGGCACCCTCCTATCTGGCCAGCCTGGTTGAGTCCTATGTGCCGGTTAGGGCTCTGCGTTCACAGGGTGCAGGACTATTGTGTGTCCCGAGGGTGAAGAAAATGGGTTACAGAGCTTTTTATCACCGTGCCCCAGCTCTGTGGAATGATCTGCCTGCGCTGATACGACAGTCGGACTCTGTGGAGACTTTTAAAGCCAGGCCGAAGACACATTTGTTCTCCCTGTTTTATCATTAGTGTTTTATATGATTGTGTCTTTTTTTATTTATTTATTTTATTTCTTTTACCTTTTTATGGTTAAAATTTTTTTGTGTTTTAATCTTATTTCATTTTACTCTGCTTTTAAATGTTTGTGAAGCGCCTTGAGGCAATTACTCGTGATTTGGAGCTATATAAATTAATAAATTATTATTATTACATTACAAACCTGTTTCGGACGTGCAGCAGCCAGGAGAGGTAATTATCTCAGATTATTTATTTATTTATTTATTTTGTTTGTGATGTTAATACAGATTATTTAAAAGCAAGTTGTGTAAATAAAATTGGTATGTCTGCTCTGTGTTTAGACAAAATCTGCGCGGACATTACAAACCTGTTTCAGACGTTCGCCAGACGGGAGAGGTAATTATCTCCGATTATTTATTTATTTATTTGTGATGTTATTACAGATTATTTAAAAGCGAGTTGTTTAAATAAAGTTGGTATGTCTGCTCTGTGTTTAGAGAAATCTACGTGGACATTACAAACCTGTTTCAGACGTTCGCCAGACGGGAGAGGTAATTATCTCCGATTATTTATTTATTTATTTGTGATGTTATTACAGATTATTTAAAAGCGAGTTGTTTAAATAAAGTTGGTATGTCTGCTCTGTGTTTAGAGAAATCTACGTGGACATTACAAACCTGTTTCAGACGTGTGCCAGACGGGAGAGGTAATTATCTCCGATTATTTATTTATTTATTTATTTGCGATGTAATTACAGATTATTTAAAAGCGAGTTGTGTAAATAAATCGTATATCTGCTTTGTGTTTTAGAGAAATCTACACAGAAATTACAAACCTGTTTTGGACGTGTGCCAGCCGGGGAGTTAATTATCTCACGTTATTTATTTGTTTATTTATTTATTTTTTAGCATTTGAGGAGTGCATATAATTCTCTCTCTCTCTCTCTCTCTCTCTCTTTTTTCTCTGTCTTCACTTTTAGAATTCAAGCCTGAAGAAGAGGTGCTCGGTAAATTACCCTCCGTTCATAAAAACTTTCTTTCTAATGAAAAGGGAACTTGTGTAATAATTATTTTATTTTCTATCATACCTAATAATTATTTTACTTTTCGGTACTGATTCAGCAACCCCGAACAACGTTCCTGAACAACTTAACAGAGCCGGTAAGCAATAATATTTATTGTTTAAGTCTGTATAAGGTTGCATACTCTATCTTCTTCTTCTTTGTCTTTCGGCTGTTCCCGTTAGGGGTCGCCACAGCAGATCAATCGTTTCCATCTCACCCTGTCCTCTGTATCTTCCTCTGTCACACCAGCCACCTGCATGTCCTCTCTCAGCACATCCATGAACCTCCTCTTTGGTCTCCCTCTTCTCCTCCTGCCTGGTGGCTCCATCCTCAGCATCCTTCTCCCTATATACCCTGGGTCCCTCCTCTGCACATGTCCAAACCATCTCAATCTCGCCTCTCTGACTTTGTCTCCAAACCGTCCCACCTGAGCTGTCCCTCTAATATGTTCATTCCTAATCTTGTCCATTCTTGTCACTCCCAAAGAGAATCTCAACATCTTCAGCTCTGCCACCTCCAGCTCTGCCTCCTGTCTTTTTGTTAGTGCCACTGTCTCTAAACCATACAACATAGCTGGTCTCACTACTGTTTTGTAAACTTTCCCCTTCACTCTTGCTGATATTCTTCGGTCACAAATCACTCCTGCCACCTTTCTCCACCCACTCCACCCTGCCTGGACTCTCTTCTTCACCTCTCTACCACACTCTCCATTACTTTGAACAGTTGACCCCAAATATTTAAACTCATCTACTTTCACCACTTCTACTCCTTGTAACTGCACTATTCCACTGGGCTCCCTCTCATTCACACACATGTACTCAGTCTTGCTTCTACTGACTTTCATTCCCCTTCTCTCCAAAGCATATCTCCACTTCTCCAGACTAGACTCAACTTGCTCTCTACTCTCACTACAGATCACAATGTCATCTGCAAACATCATAATCCATGGAGACTCCTGTCTGATCTCATCTGTCAACCTGTCCATCACCACTGCAAACAAGAAAGGACTCAGAGCTGATCCTTGGTGTAATCCCACCTCCACCTTGAATGAGTCTGTCATTCCGACTGCGCATCTCACCGCTGTCACACTATTCTTGTACATGTCCTGCACTACCCTAACATACTTCTCTGCCACTTCAGACTTCCTCATACAATGCCACAACTCTTCTCTTGGCACCCTATCATAAGCTTTTTCTAAGTCCACAAACACACAATGTAACTCTTTCTGTCCTTCTCTGTACTTTTCCAACAGTATTCTCAGAGCAAACATTGCATCTGTAGTGCTCTTTCTCGGCATGAAACCATATTGCTGCTCACAGATCTTCACCTGTTTTCTAAGCCTAGCTTCTACTACTCTTTCCCATAACTTCATGCTGTGGCTGAGCAGCTTTATGCCTCTGTAGTTACTGCAGCTCTGCACATCACCCTTGTTCTTGAAAATAGGAACCAGCACACTTCGTCTCCACTCCTCAGGCATCCTCTCACTTTCCAAGATTTTATTAAACAATCTGGTTAGAAACTCTACTGCCATCTCTCCTAGACATTTCCATGCCTCCATTGGAATGTCATCTGGACCAACTGCCTTTCCACTCTTCATCCTCTTCATAGCAGCCCTCACTTCTTCCTTGCTAATCTCTTTTACTTCCTGATTTACTCTCACCACATCATCCAGCCTTTTCTCTCGCTCATTTTCTTTATTCATCAACTCTTCAAAATATTCCCTCCACCTTCTCAGCACACACTCCTCACTTGTCGGCACATTACCATGTGCATCTTTTACCACCCTAACCTGCTGCACATCCTTTCCAGCTCTGTCCCTTTGTCTGGCCAATCGGTACAAGTCCTTTTCTCCTTCCTTACTATTCAACTTCTTGTACAGCTTGCAATATGCCTTTTCCTTTGCTTTTGCCACTTCTCTTCTCGCCTTACGCCGCATCTCCTTGTACTCCTGTCTACTTTCTTCATCTCTCCAACTATCCCAAAACCTTTTCGCCAACCTCTTTCTCCTTATGCTTTCCTGGACCTCTTCATTCCACCACCAAGTCTCCTTGTCTTCCTTCCACTGTCCAGTACCCTGCCCTAGCTGTCTCCCTCACCACATCTGCAGTACTTTTCCAGTTGTCCAAAATTACTTCCCCTCCAACTAGTGCTTCTCTCACCTGCTCGCTAAATTTCACACAACAGTCTTCCTCCTTCAGCTTCCACCATCTGATCCTTTGTTGAGCTCTCACTCTCTTCTTCTTCTTTACCTCTAAAGTCATCCTACAAACAACCATCCTATGCTGTCTAGTGACACTCTCTCCTGCTACCACCTTACAGTCTGTGATTTCTTTTAGCTTGCATCTCTTATAAAGAATGTAGTCCACCTGTGTGCACCTTCCTCCACTCTTATATGTTACCCTGTGCTCCTCCCTTTTATTAAAGTAGGTATTCACCACAGCCATTTCCATCCTTTTTGCAAAATCAACTACCATCTGTCCTTCCCCATTCCTATCCTTGATACCATAGCTACCCATTACTTCCTCATCACCTCTGTTTCCTTCACCAACATGCCCATTGAAGTGTGCTCCTATCACCACTCTTTCATGCTTGGGCACACCCTCCACCACCTCATCTAACACACTCCAGAAATCTTCTTTCTCCTTCATCTCACAACCTACCTGTGGGGCATATGCACTGATGATATTCATCATCACCCCTTCAATTTCCAACTTCACACTCATCACCCTGTCAGACACTCGCTTAACCTCCAACACACTTTTAACATACTCTTCCTTTAAAATGACCCCAACACCATTTCTGTTCCTGTCCTCACCATGGTACAACAACTTGTACCCAACGCCGATGCTCCTGCTCTTACTTCCTTTCCACTTGGTCTCTTGCACACACAATATGTCTACCTTTCTCCTCTCCATCATATCAGCCAGCTCACTCCCTTTACCAGTCATACTACCAACATTCAAAGTCCCCACTTTCATTTCCACCCTTCTAGTTTTCTTCTTCTCCCGCTGTTCGTGGCAACGTTTTCCTCCTCTTCTTCGTCGTCTTCGCCCAGCAGTAGCCCAGTTTCCACCGGCATCCTGTTGGGCAATAGCACCGGTGGCGGACGTTGTTAACCCGGGCCGCGACCGATCCGGTATGGGAATTCGATTCTGAGTCTGCATAGTTGGGTTGGCTTGTTTTATGCCGGATGCCCTTCGTGACGCAACCCTCCTCATTTATCAGGGCTTGGGGCTGGCACTCAGAATGTACTGGCTGCACACCCCATGTGGCTGAGTTATAAGGTTGCATACTCTATACTTATAAAAATTCACATACGAGGTCTGTCCGTAAAGTATAGGTCCTTTTTATTTTTTTCAAAAACTATATGGATTTCATTCATATGTTTTTACGTCAGACATGCTTGAACCCTCGTGCGCATGCGTGAGTTTTTCCACGCCTGTCGGTGACGTCATTCACCTGTGAGCACTCCTTGTGGGAGGAGTCGTCCAGCCCCTCGTCGGAATTCCTTTGTCTGAGAAGTTGCTGAGAGACTGGCGCTTTGTTTGATCAAAATTTTTTCTAAACCTGTGAGACACATCGAAGTGGACATGGTTCGAAAAATTAAGCTGGTCTTCAGTGAAAATTTTAACAGCTGATGAGAGATTTTGAGGTGATACTGTCGCTTTAAGGACTTTTCACGGTGCGAGACGTCGCGCAGCGCTCTCAGGCGGCGTCATCAGCCTGTTTCAAGCTTAAAACCTCCACATTTCAGACTCTATTGATCCAGGACGTTGTGAGAGAACAGAGAAGTTTCAGAAGAAGTCGGTTTCAGCATTTTATCCGGATATTCCACTGTTAAAGGAGATTTTTTTAATGAAAGACGTGCGGGCAGATTGCAGCGTCGGCTCGCAGCCGCCGCGACGCTCCGCCACAGGAAAAACACCTCTGTTGGAAGCCTTGAGGACACGTTGGAACATCTCCAGCTGATAAACAATTTCTCATATACTCACTCCACTGAAAGCCATCAAAAGCCAACTGGATTTTACAAATGGTTATCATCACGGAGGTGTTTCTCCTGTGCCGCCGCGCCGCGTTGGCCCGTCCGCACGTCTTTCATTAAAAAAATCTCCTTTAACAGTGGAATATCCGGATAAAATGCTGAAACCGACTTCTTCTGAAACTTCTCTGTTCTCTCACGACGTCCTGGATCAATAGAGCCTGAAATGTAGAGGTTTTAAGCTTGAAACAGGCTGATGATGCCGCCTGAGAGCGCTGCACGACGTCTCGCACTGTGAAAAGTCCTTAAAGCGACAGAATCACCTCAAAATCTCTCATCAGCTGTTAAAATTTTCACTGAAAACCAGCTTAATTTTTCGAACCATGTCCACTTCGATGTGTCTCACAGGTTTAGAAAAAATTTTGATCAAACAAAGCGCCAGTCTCTCAGCAACTTCTCAGACAAAGGAATTCCGACGAGGGGCTGGACGACTCCTCCCACAAGGAGTGCTCACAGGCGAATGACGTCACCGACAGGCGTGGAAAAACTCACGCATGCGCACGAGGGTGCAAGCATGTCTGACGTAAAAACATATGAATGAAATCCATATAGTTTTTGAAAAAAATAAAAAGGACCTATACTTTACGGACAGCCCTCGTACATGTCTGTGTTACAGAACCAGTGCAGACCTCTCCTTCAGTCGAACCTTCAGGGGGGTGAAGGCAGCCGTTGACACCCGAGGATAGATCCCTACCTGCATTCTTTGGTGAGTATTTGCAAAAGCATTCTGTAGAAATGACATGTAATTAAGCGATAATTTATTCATAACGTAAAATCTGTATATTTCAGCCAGGAGACGTCGAGCAGCTCCCAGAGAAGGAGGAGACCTGTTGACCGTCGCCCCAACAACCTCCAGATCCAGACCTGCATCATTCAATTAGTTGACCTCGTTTAGTACATTCATCACAGCTGAACTGGTATTAACTCACATACAGAGGGATACTGATTTTTCATTGTTTTTCAATATGTCAGAGGACAGTCAAGATAGGTCACCCGAATCAGGAGTGAATCCTTATCTCACCACCTTAATTTCAGAAATAAATAATGCTTTAAATGATACGTGTCAGCTTGGAGATCCCCTACATGAGTCACCAGAGAGAACACCTACAAACACTGTATTAATCAGGCCGAATTCCAAAACAGTATACATTTGACCCCTTTAACAGAAACGCAAAATGGTTTAAACCCGCCTTCACCCGAATCAGAAGTGAATACTTATCTCACTGCCTTAATTTCAGAAATAAATAATGCCTTAAATGATACATGTCATCCTGGAGACATGAGTCACCAGAGAGAACACCCCCGCATCGTATTAAATAGGCCGAATTCCAAAACCAAATATGTCTGACACAGTTAACGGAGGCATTAAACGGCTTAGCCCAGCCCGTCAAAACTGGCCTGGACAGCAAAATACCAAGAGCCTCCTCACCAACCCCCCTTCCAATCACCACGGTTTCCTCATTGAGGGGAGAAGACAAGAGACCAGGAACGTCATCACTTCTGTGCAGTGGATTAGAATCACACCATCAGAGCAGAGATCGTGCAGGAGGGGCACCTGTCATGAGCGGAGCAGGGAGAAATCTTGTTACAACAACCAGAAACAGGTTTAATAACGTGGATATCCGGCAAATGTTAAATTTCCCTGCAACAGGTGATACCCCAGACTTTGCGCAGTTTTGCAACGGTGACCACCTTTCAAAGCTCTGTTGAAAGAGCGCTGTCATATGCCAGGGAGGGTGACATTGTACAGGCAGAAATTAGAGGTGAAAGTCTCCACAATCAGGGGACTTTTATCAGGACATGTGATGCCGATGGTGATTTGGCTGGGTTCCAAAATCTTCTCGAGCGCCTTGTTCAGTCAAACACAAATGTGTTATCTGACAGCTTGCTCGAATCGGTTGTTCAAGTTGTGCATAATCCCACTGGTGGGGATTATAAGAGTAAAATAACAGAATTCTCAATGATGAGCTGATAGTGAAAAAGGCCCGGTGTCTCAACATTGTGTGTAATGTTGATAATTAGCTATGTTTTGCAATAAATCTCATCCAATTATTAAACCGACATCTCACTACCCAGGAAGCCACCGCCAGGGCGTACGAGTTACAAAGTTCCATTGGATTATCGACGAGCACACCCGTGTCATTTGACCACCTTGGAAAATTTGAATTGGCTCTCGATTGCAAAATTGTGGTGTTTTTTTAGAGCTGACGGGGAAAGAAAGCTATCCAAATTCCAGACAGCGCAGATTAATCACTCCCCTGAAAAACCAGCATTTCTATTTCTTTTCAAAAACCATTATTATGGTATCATGAACCTGAAACAGTTCCTGGGGGGTGAAATATTTCTGTGATTTTTGCTTTACCGGATATCAGTATCAGCGGGGGCACTCCTGCTCGCGGCGCTGCGGTGTATGCGAGACCCCTGACTGTGGAGACAATGATAAACACCCTATTTCCTGCGCTAATTGTAACAAGAACTGTCGGTCTGAGCTGTGCTATGTCAGCATAAAGAACCGAGGTTGCGACCTGTCGCAGGTAAATCTGTAAGCCTGTGTGATTGCAGGAAAATATGTCTTAAATGCAGAAGAGAGTATTATGTACTCTTCTCTAAAAAAAAAGCAGCCCTCACATCTGTAAGCACTCATCATGTCCGATATGCGGTGAAAAGCTTGAGGAGACAGACGAGCCCCATTTGTGCTATATGACACCAGTCAAACCAGCAGAGTCTTATTCTGACAAATACATGTTTAATGACTTTGAAACATTTATGAATGATGTCGGAGAACACGTCCGGTTTTACGTCAGCACCCAGAAGATGACTGGCCGCATCTGGAAAGCATGGGGGACTGATTGCGTTGCTGAATTGTTTTAACATTTTAGAGCAAAGAAATTCGAGGACCACATCTTCATGGCACACAATTCTAAAGGATTCGACGGTTATCTCCTTCTGCAATATTTAATCAGTCAGGGTACCACTCCTGAACTGATTATGACAGGGAGTAAACCTCTGCAAATGTCCGATCGGGCGTTCAGGCAGAAGTACCTTAATTAGCTGTCATTTTTAACTATGCGCCTCGCTCAAATGCCGAAAGCTACGGCCGAAGTTGTGGCAGGTATGCGGAAAGGTTACTTTCCGCACCTGTTCCGCTCAGCAAAAAATTTGGATTATATCGGTCCATATCCTGATCCCGCTGCATATGGCGTGGCAAATATGTCTGAGACAGAAAAATGGTAATTTGTTTAGTGATACAAAACCAGACAGAACGCCGTTTTCGATTTTAAAGTGGAGGCGATGATGTACTGCGATAATGACACTACAATTCTCGCAGCAGCATGCACTAAATTTATGAAGGAATTTGTCAGTGAAACGCGTGGACCCTTTCAGCTGCGCTACAATTGCCTCAGCCTGTATAAAAGTTTTTAAAACAAACTTTCTTCCATCTAATACTTTGGCCTTACCGTCAGCCGACAATTACCGCCAACAGTATAAAAGAGTTTCAGACAGTTTGATTCTATGGCTAGAATGGGAAATGGAGAACCAAAATATTACAATTGCTCACGCACTGAACCAGGGTGAGAAAAAGCTGGGGGCATATACCATTAATGGTTATGAGGAGGTTAACGGCATGAAAAATGTCTGGGAATTCCTTGGTTGCTTTTATCACGGTTGTCCAACCTGTTTTCTGGCCCATGAAAAAAATCCTCTTCTGAACACCACATTCGGTCAGCTGTACGCGGTGTCAGATGAAATTAGCAGCTTTGTGGGCGATGGAGGGTGGTGTCAGTCTTACCATTATCTGGGAGCACGAATGGAATAACATGAAAAAAATAAATAATCAGACAGTCTGACAATTTCTCCAGCAGTACCGAGCCCCGAAATCCCTCGAACCAAGAGACGCTTTGTCCGGGGGACAGACACCTCAGGTCAGGGTGAACAGATTCATTATGTTGATGTGATGTCATTGTACCCTTACGTTAACGTAAATTTCGCATACCCCACAGGACATCCGAAAATCATCGTCAGGGATTTCCAAGATCCTCGTTCATATTTCGGTCTCATCAAAGGTAGCGTGCACCCACCGCGCGGGTTACATTTCCCCGTTCTTCCTTACGGGACGCCTCAGGGAAAGCAAGTCTTTCCTTTTTCTTGCCTGTGTGCTGATCTCAACAACCAAGATGAATCATGCACACACAGTGATCAGGATAGAGCTTTGAACGGGACGTGGCCGACCCCTGAAATTCACAAAACTTTGGATAAAGGTTACACTGTGGCAGAGATTAACGAGGTCTGGCATTTCAAAACTAAAAGCGATAATATATTTGTGGGGTACATAAACATGTTTTTAAAACATAAACAGGAAGCATCTGGATATCCACCGTAATCTGATAAAGACTCTGAGAGCAGGGAGAAATATGTCGAGGACTACTGGATCAATCAAAAAAATCCGATTGGAACCAGGGGGAAATTTTCCTCAACCCTGCAAAAAGACAAATGGCAAAATTATGTCTGAATTCCTTCTGGAGGAGATTCGCTCAGAGGAATAATCTCACACAAACCAAAGTCTTTAGGAACGCTGAGGAATTTTTCAGGTTTCTATTCTCCAACCAGTATGACATCACCTATTTTTCATTTCTGAATAATAATGTGGCTATGGTCCAGTGGCGGTATGGGTCACAATACATAGCTCGTCCGGGTAAAGCAGATAATATATTGCGGCATTCACCACATCATATGTGCGCTTGACTCTGTATGGATTTATGAAAAGGTGGCGACCACAGAGAGGATCCTGTACTATGATACAGATAGCCTGATCTATGTCTGCAGGGATGGTGAAACCCCGTTACCCACCGGTAATTTTCTCGGACAGTTAACAGATGAGTTTGGTGGGGACACTATTGTTGAATTTGCGGCAGTGTGACCGAAAAGTTACGCGTATAAAACCTTGAGTGGAAAAACTGTTATGCGCATGAAAGGGATCACACAAACTCATGCTAGCTGTCAAAAAATAAACTTTGACAGCGTCAAAGACTTGATCGAGGGTTATGTAAAAGATCCTACCAACGGGTCCATGACCATAGTGCCACAGCAGGGTATCAAACGTCATAAAAACGGCTTCAAGCTGATAAATGCGTCATTCCAGAAAACCTGGAAAGTCGTGTATGACAAACGACGTCTTTTGCCTGACGGTCTGACTGAACCCTTTGGATATTGAAAAGCATGTCTGATTTTGGAGAGCCTTGTTGTGTGAGCCGCCAGAAGAGGAGGTACTGCTGGCCCACCACCAGAGGGCGCCCTGCCTGAAGTGCGGGCTTCAGGCACGAGAGGGCGCTGCCGCCTCACAAGAACAGCCGAGGTGACAGCTGTCACTCATCAACTATGACAGCTGTCACCGATCATCTGCACTTCACCCCAGATAAAAGCAGGATGACACCTCCACCACGTCGCCGAAATATCGTTCTTCTAAGGAGGTAATATTCTCAGCCATAAACTAAACTGTATCTTAGTCTGAACTCTTTTTGCAGCCGCTTACCTGTGGAGCCTTGTCCGCTGATTGGTGGTTTGTGAGAGTGCCGACGTCTTCGCCTCTCACTCTTTCCAGATAAGTGCTGAAACAGGAGCTGCACGAGTGTGTGATTTGAGGTGGAGGTGGAATTCCCACCGTTGTTGTTACTGGGTGTACACACACCCACACTTGACTGTCTTTGCTCTTCGCCAGCAGTACCAGATCCGACACGCGGAGACGGTGGCCACCTGGGGGACTCGGGACCTGGCGGCTCCAGCATCCTTCGGGTTCGGTGGCGGAGGAAATCGTGTGGTTCCGGTTCTTCTTTAGACGGACGTCTCCTATCATCGAGCCTGCCCACACGACACCTTTATCCATTGACTTTGTATCATTCTATAATCTGCTGTGTATGTTTGTGGCATTCACAACAGTAAAGTGTTCAAATTTGACTCCTTCTATTGTCCATTCATTTGTGCCCCCTGTTGTGGGTCCGTGTCACTACACTTTCACAACAGGATATCTCGGCCAGTGTCATGGACTCCGAGGGGCGTCACCCAGCGATTGAACGGCCAATGGGAGAGCAGGGTGCACAGGCGTCTGCAGGAGGCGTGATTGGTGAGTTGCAGCACATCCTCACTGCCTTTACGGCTCGGTTGGATCAGATGACCGAGCAAAACATCCTCCTGAACCGCAGGGTGGAGGCTCTCTCCGCACAGGTTGCAGCGAGCGCTCAGGGCGCTGCTGCGGCTCCTCCTCCTGCCGACCCTGTGCAAGATATGAATGTTCCAGTGGTCGTTCAACAACCCCTCCCACCATCCCCTGAAGCATACATAAGCCCCCCAGAGCCATACGGAGGTTGTGTGGAGACGTGCGCGGACTTGTTCGCTCATCTTTGCACAACGTCCCGTCATGTACGCGTTTGACGCCAGCAAGGTGGCTTATGTTATTAACTTGCTTCGTGGTGAGGCACACGCTTGGGCTACAGCGCTTTGGGAGCAAAACTCACGGCTCCTTACCTCTTATACTGGGTTTGTGAGGGAGTTCAGAACAGTGTTTGATCACCCTAACAGAGGACAGACCACTTCAACAATGCTGCTGTCAATGCGACAGGGGCGCTGGCGCGCAGCCCAATATGCAGTCGACGTCCGCATCGCGGCTGCGAGGTCCGGCTGGAATAACGTTGCACTCCGCGCCGCCTTCATAAACGGACTGTCGTCGGTCCTGAAGGAGCATCTGGTAGCTAAGGAAGAACCGCGGGATTTAGATGGGCTTATCGATCTCGTTATACGGTTAGACAATCGGTTGGAGGAACGCCGTCGGGAGCGAGGCGAAGGACGTGGCCGGGCACACGCCGTCCCTCTCCCTTCCGGGTTCAAAAAGGTTCCGCCCTCCCCACGCTCCACAGCCGCAGCGCTCCGTGGGGCAACAGCTCCCCCTGCTGACATTGCTAGGGAAACGCACAGGGCCAAAATGAGAACAGCTGACAGAATGAGGAGGCTGGTCCGCGGGGAGTGTTTTCTCTGCAGCTCAAAAGAGCACATACAGAAAACTGCCCCAAACGGCCAAAACAGCAACACCCGGCCTTAGAGACTGGGCTAAGGGGGGGTCATAACATTCACGTGGGACACACACATATTGCCACACGACTCCCAGTTACAATCCTGAGTGGGGATTTAACCCTTCAAGCCCCAGCACTGGTGGACACGGGGTCCGAAGGGAATCTGCTAGACAGCAGATGGGCAAGGGAGGTAGGGCTCCCTCTGGTGGCGCTTCCTTCGCCATTGCAGGTGCGGGCACTAGATGGCACCCTTCTCCCTTTAATCATGCACAAGACACAACCTGTAACTCTGGTGGTGTCTGGGAATCATCAGGAGGAGATCGAGTTTTTTGTGACTCCTTCTACCTCCCGCGTGATTTTGGGCTTCCCGTGGATGTTGAAACACAATCCCCGGATTGATTGGCCATCTGGGGTGGTGCTTCAGTGGAGCGAAACCTGCCATCGGGCGTGTTTAGGATCCTCGGTTCCTCCCGGTTTACATGCTAAGGAGGAGGTCAAGGTCCCTCCCAATCTGACGGCGGTGCCGGTTGAGTACCACGACCTTGCTGATGTCTTCAGCAAGGATCTGGCACTCGCCCTTCCCCCGCACCGTCCGTACGATTGTGCCATTGATCTGATTCCAGGCGTTGAGTTCCCGTCCAGCAGGCTGTACAACCTCTCACGACCTGAGCGCGAATCAATGGAGACCTACATCCGGGACTCATTAGCTGCCGGGCTGATCCGGAATGCTACCTCCCCGATGGGTGCAGGTTTCTTTTTTGTGGGCAAGAAAGATGGCGGACTCCGTCCATGCATTGATTACAGGGGGCTGAATGAAATCACGGTTCGCAACCGATACCTGTTGCCGTTGTTAGATTCCGTGTTCACCCCCCTGCATGGAGCCAAAATCTTTACTAAGCTGGATCTTAGGAATGCGTATCACCTGGTTCGGATCCGGAAGGGAGATGAATGGAAGACGGCATTTAACACCTGGTCATGCCATTTGGCCTCACCAACGCCCCCGCGACGTTCCAAGCCTTGGTTAACGACGTCTTGCGGGACTTCCTGCACCGATTCGTCTTCGTATATCTGGACGATATACTCATCTTTTCTCCGGATCCTGAGACCCATGTCCAGCATGTACGTCTGGTCCTGCAGCGGTTGTTGGAGAACCGGCTGTTTGTGAAGGGCGAGAAGTGTGAGTTTCACCACACCTCTTTGTCCTTCCTGGGGTTTATCATCTCCTCCAACTCCGTCGCCCCTGATCCGGCCAAGGTCGCGGCGGTGAGAGACTGGCCCCAACCTACGAGCCGTAGGAAGCTGCAACAGTTCCTCGGCTTCGCCAATTTTTACAGGAGGTTCATTAAGGGGTATAGTCAGGTAGTTAGCCCCCTGACAGCCCTGACCTCTCCAAAAGTCCCCTTCACCTGGTCGGATCGGTGCGAAGCCACGTTCAGGGAGTTAAAACAGCGCTTCTCGACTGCACCCGTCTTGGTGCAGCACGATCCCAGTCGCCAGTTTGTGGTTGAAGTGAACGCCTCTGACTCAGGGATAGGAGCCGTGCTATCCCAGAGTGGAGAGACCGATAAGGTTCTTCACCCATGTGCCTATTTCTCCCGCAGGTTGACCCCAGCAGAACGGAACTATGATGTGGGCAATCGAGAACTCCTAGCGGTGAAAGAGGCTCTTGAGGAGTGGAGACACCTGCTGGAGGGAGCGTCTGTGCCATTCACGGTTTTCACTGACCACCGGAACCTGGAGTATATCAGGACCGCCAGGCGGCTGAACCCCAGGCAAGCCCGCTGGTCACTGTTCTTCGGCCGTTTTGACTTCCGAATCACCTACCGCCCCGGGACCAAGAACCAGAGGTCGGATGCCTTGTCCCGGGTGCATGAACATGAAGTCAAAACCGAACTGTCAGATCCACCGGAACCCATCATACCGGAGTCCACTATCGTGGCCACCCTTACCTGGGACGTGGAGAAGACCATCCGGGAGGCCCTGGCACGGAGCCCAGATCCCGGAACAGGGCCAAAGAACAGACTATACGTCCCACCAGAAGCCAGGGCTGCCGTCCTGAACTTCTGTCATGGGTCCAAGCTCTCCTGCCACCCAGGGGTGCGTAGGACCGTGGCAGTGGTCCGGCAGCGCTTCTGGTGGGCGTCCCTGGAGGCTGACATCCGGGCTTACATCCAGGCCTGCACCACCTGTGCCAGGGGCAAGGCGGACCACCAAAAGGCACAGGGACTCCTTCAGCCGCTTCCTGTGC
This sequence comes from Thalassophryne amazonica, assembly GCF_902500255.1. NCBI lineage: Eukaryota > Metazoa > Chordata > Actinopteri > Batrachoidiformes > Batrachoididae > Thalassophryne > Thalassophryne amazonica. Next base: position 7,480,530 of record NC_047107.1, on the reverse strand, counting down.
CTCATCGCCCCTGGTCGCACATTGGTCTGGATTTCGTCACGGGCCTCCCACCATCCCGGGGGCACACCACCATCCTCACGATAGTGGACCGGTTCTCCAAGGCAGCCCACTTCGTGGCCCTCCCGAAGCTCCTGTCGGCCCAGGAGACAGCGGATCTCCTGGTCCACCATGTTGTACGTCTGCATGGGATACCAACAGACATCGTCTCAGATCGTGGTCCCCAGTTTTCCTCGCAGGTTTGGAGAAGTTTCTGCCGGGAGCTGGGGGCCACCGTGAGCCTCTTGTCTGGGTATCACCCTCAGACCAATGGACAGGCTGAATGGGCTAACCAAGAGGTGGAGCAGGCCCTGCGATGTACCACATCCGCACACCCGACGGCTTGGAGTGAACACCTGGCCTGGATCGAGTATGCGCATAACAGCCAAGTGTCCTCTGCCACCGTCCTCTCCCCATTCGAGGTGTGTCTGGGGTACCAGCTCCCTTTGTTTCCTGTGGTGGAGGGAGAGGTCGGTGTACCCTCGGTCCAGGCCCACCTGCGGAGATGCCGTCGGGTGTGGCGCACCGCCCGTTCGGCCTTGTTGAGGGCCCGGACGAGGGCTAAGACCCATGCAGACCGTCGATGGTCCCCGGCCCCTGCATATCAGCAGGAGGTGTGGCTATCCACAATGGACATTCCCCTCCAGGTGGATTCCCCCAAACTGAAGGACCGGTACATCGGGCCCTTCAAGATCCTCAAGGTCCTCAGTCCCGCTGCAGTGAGGCTCCAACTCCCGGCCTCACTGCGGATTCATCCAGTATTCCACGTTTCAAGGTTGAAACCACGTCTCACCTCACCCCTCTGTGCACCCGGTCCGGCGCCGCCTCCTGCCCGTATCATCGACGGGAAGCCAGCTTGGACAGTGCGCCGGCTCCTGGACGTCCGTCGAATGGGCCGGGGTTTCCAATATTTGGTGGACTGGGAGGGGTATGGACCCGAAGAACGCTCCTAGGTGAAGAGGAGCTTCATCCTGGGCCCGGCCCTCCTGGCCGATTTTTACCGTCGCCACCTGGACAAGCCTGGTCGGGCGCCAGGAGGCGCCCGTTTGGGGGGGGGGGTCCTGTTGTGTGGGCCGCCAGAAGAGGAGGTACTGCTGGCCCACCACCAGAGGGTGCCCTGCCTGAAGTGCGGGCTTCAGGCACGAGAGGGCACTGCCGCCTCACAGGAACAGCCGAGGTGACAGCTGTCACTCATCAATTATGACAGCTGTCACCGATCATCTGCACTTCACCCCAGATAAAAGCAGGATGACACCTCCACCATGTCGCCGAGATATCGTTCTTCTAAGGAGGTAATATTCTCAGCCATAAACTAAACTGTATCTTAGTCTGAACTCTTTTTGCAGCCGCTTTCCTGTGGAGCCTTGTCCGCTGATTGGTGGTTTGTGAGAGTGCCGACATCTTCGCCTCTCACTCTTTCCAGATAAGTGCTGAAACAGGAGCTGCACAAGTGTGTGATTTGAGGTGGAGGTGGAATTCCCACCGTTGTTGTTACTGGGTGTACACACACCCACACTTGACTGTCTTTGCTCTTCGCCAGCAGTACTAGATCCGACACGCGGAGACAGTGGCCACCTGGGGGACTCAGGACCTGGCGGCTCCAGTATCCTTCGGGTTCTGTGGCGGAGGAAATCGTGTGGTTCCGGTTCTTCTTTAGACGGACGTCTCCTATCGTCGAGCCTGCCCACACGACACCTTTATCCATTGACTTTGTATCATTCTATAATCTGCTGTGTATGGTTGTGGCATTCACAACAGTAAAGTGTTCAAATTTGACTCCTTCTATTGTCCGTTCATTTGCGCCCCCTGTTGTGGGTCCGTGTCACTACACTTTCACAACAAGCCTATCCTGTTTGACCCAAGATTGCAGACGCCTTTCTGATGCCTCGTAATAGGACCAAGTGGATCAGGAAAAACTGTTTTTGTTAAATCATTATTGGAGAACTGTGATCATGTAATGAAAGATGTGCCGGAAAATATTGTATGGATTTACACCTCATTCCAACCCATGTACTCTGAACTGAGGGCGAAGAATAAACACATCAAATTTGTGCAAGGTCTGCCTGATTCTTTCGAAGACGAAAGGCTTTTTCCTTCTGGTCAGTCTCACCTGATAATATTGGACGATCTCATTTTTCAGGCAGCTGATGACCCCGAAGTTGTGGGAGTATTTACACAATTGGGGGAATTTATTTATAACGGGCGGGCTGTTAAGGGTTCCCATGCAATCGATCTCATGAAATACCTCAGCTCTTCCTTGAAAAAATCCAACCCTCCAACAGGCTGGGACTGTTTTCTTACTGTTTCAAATTATTATAATATTCCTGTGACCTGCATTTCAAACCCTGCAGCCTACGAAGAACTGTAGAAATAAAAAAAAAAAGCCAAAGTATATCGCCGGATGAGTCACCTCTTGCAACCAAATCCCCCAGCAAGAAGAAAAGAAAGGTGAAGCCGATCATTTGGGAACAATTTCCCGCATAAACACTGCTTTCTTAGGCTAACTGGATCAGCAACATGGTCAGAGATACCCAGGCGCCAGTGACACTTCCAGCATGAAAGAAGATCACAGAGTTTCCAAATAAAAGAAGCAGACCTTGTTATTGTATTAATCATTTATTTAGTATATAATTTGTTGTTATACAGCATGTTTCTCACCACAATAAAAATCTTTACAAAAGTAACAGTCTACAGCAATTTCATTCAGTATAAATTGTAACAGGTTTTAAACGCATGAAAACAACATGAACACTGGTTACACGAGCTCTTACAGCCTGTTCTGGTACATTGCTGATATTCCTTCACCAATTCAAAAACCATATCGTCATTCTTAAGAGTGTTGCGGATGTATAAAGACAGTACAGCTTTGTAGGACAGCCCGCAGGCTCTTTTAGATAAATAAAAGACACAGTGTTGCCCGCACACATCTGACATTTCATGTTGTAGCTGTCTGTTATGATAGAAAATCTTTGTAATCCCGGGTTGATTTTCCAAATACTGTAGGATACCTTTGGGGTACAGGTTGAAATCTGGGCTAAATCCGAAGGAATCAAAAAACGTAGCTCCACCATCTTTTTCAACAGTGATCGCCAGCCAGTGTTCACCTGGTAAATGCCTCGGGTGGGTATTTACTATGAAAAAAGCAGGCGGTTTCGCTTTGATGCGATCTAATTCATCACAAGCCAACACTCCTCTGAAAATGTTTCCTGCTAAAAGCCTCATCATGGCCTCCGACTCGAGGGTGTTCATGATTCAGTAAAAATCGACCAACACTTGCCATTTGGAGTTAATTTCCAGAATGGAGTCATAGCACACATAGACCGCTAGCGTTATCGTATGCGGGGTCGCCACTCTGAAAAGCATTTCCAGCCTTAGACTGCCAGTAGAAACCGGTGACAATACCCCCGTATCCTCCTCCGGACTCAGGTTAAAGGCGTACAAGGCGTATCCAAGTGGGAAATCGTCACGAGTTATATAGAGAGGAAGATCCTTCAAATGTCTCCCTGTGGCTGTATACAAATTATAAAAGTCTCTGACAGAGATCCCGTTGTTAAATTGCGGTTGGAAGGTTTAGAAGGCACCTGTCTCCCATTTTGGCTTAGAGACAGATATTCCACATCGTAGTTTCGGAAGTTAAATGGGGATAAATCCCTTTTTCCGCTGAAAGCATTGTGGTTCATCATACCCAAGACGATGTATTTCGGCATGACCCCCAGAAACAGATTTTCCTGATTGCAAATTCTGGAATTATGAGGGATAACATACGAGGTCTGTCAATAAATTAATGGTCCTTTTTATTTTTTTCAAAAACTATATGGATTTCATTCATATGTTTTTACGTCAGACATGCTTGAACCCTCGTGCGCATGCGTGAGTTTTTCCACGCCTGTCGGTTACGTCATTCGTCTGTGAGCACGCCTTGGGAAGGAGTGGTCCCGCCCCCTCATCAGATTTTCATTGTCTGGAAATGGTGGAATGAAAAGGACTTTTTTTCCATCAGAATTTTTTCAGAAGCTGTTAGAGATTGGCACCTGGAAACCATTCGAAAAATTTATCTGGCTTTCGGTGAAACTTTTACAGGCTTCACAGAGAATAAGGACTGTTACTACAGCTTTAAGGACTGCTTTAAGGACGGTCGGCGCACCGCACTCCGAGCTGTGATGACGAGGCACAAACCACCAGATCATTTCTAAACGGATGGCTCTGTGGATAAGAGACCGTCGTGTGCTCTTTCTCTGGTTATCACAAGAGCTGGACATCAGCCATTTTCCGGCAGATTTCACTTTTAACAAGAGATTTTGTCATGGAAATCCGCGCAGAGGCTTCACGCGTCGCAACCGATTCGCTGATGGAGCGAGACAAAGGAACACCTCCGTTTCGGAGTGCCAGGGGACAAGTTGGGACATGCCTATCTCGGCTTTCAGTGATTACCAGACGAGTGAGTATAAGAGAAATTGTGGAGAGCTGGACATTTCCCAACTTGTCCTCTAACACTCCGAAACAGAGGTGTTCCTTTGTCTCGCTTCATCAGTGAATCGGTCGTGATGCACGAAGCCTCCGTGTGGCTTAACCAGAGAAAGAGCACACGACGGTCTCGTATCCACAGAGCCATCCGTTTAGAAATGATCTGGTGGTTTGTGCCTCATCGTCGCAGCTCGGAGCGCGGCGCGCCGACCGTCCTTAAAGCAGTATATATATATATATATATATATATATATATATATATATATATATATATATATATATATATATATATATATATATATATATATATATATATATATATATATATATACGAGGTCTATTAGAAAAGTATCCGACCTTATTATTTTTTTCAAAAACCATATGGATTTGAATCACGTGTAATTGCATCAGACAAGCTTGAACCCTCGTGCACATGCATGAGTTTTTCCATGCCTGTCGGTTGCGTCATTCGCCTGTGAGCAGGCTTTGAGTGAGGAGTGGTCCACCCCCTCGTCAGATTTTCATTGTCAGGAAATGACGGAATGATTTGGGCTTTTTTTCCATCAGAATTTTTTCAGAAACTGTTAGAGACTGGCAGCTGGAAACCATTAGAAAAATTTATCTGGCTTTCGGTGAAAATGTTACGGGCTTGGTTACCACCACGATGCGCGAAGCCTCCGCTCCTCTTTCCATGACAAAAACTCCTGTAACAGTGGAATATGCCGTTCATTTCCAAACTGGATGTTGTGTTTTATCCGGGACGTCGTCTGACTAGCACAGGAATTGTGAAAAGACGTGGACATCAGCACTTTTTCGGCACATTGAGACAGACGTGCGGAGGAATTCCGCGCGTCGCAGCGGTGCCGCATGGCGCACAGCAACGCCGTGATGAAGCCTCACGAGACATGTTCTGGCATGTCCAGGCACATCCACAATTTCTCGGATAATCACTCGATGGAAAAACCACCAACAGCTGTCTGAACGCCATCTCAAAGCCGTCCTGTGAGACCAAAACGGAGGTGGTTTGTCTCGCTCCAGTAGTGAATCCATCGTGACGCGTGAAGCCTCCGCTCGGCTTTCCATGACAAAATCTCTTGTTAAAAGTGAAATCTGCCGGAAAATGGTTGATGTCCAGCTCTTGTGATAACCAGAGAAATGGCACACGATGGTCACGGATCCAGACAGCCATCCGTTTAGAAATGAAATGGTCGTTCAGCCTGTTGATGGCGGCTTCGGAGCGTGGCGCGCCCCACAGCTGCTGGGGGCCATCCTTAAGCATCCTTAAAAACCATACCTTTGAGAACAATAACTTATAAAATGCTGTATTGCATTGCACATTCCCTACAGTTAATCTTAGTTTCTACAATTGAGTTCATAATGCTCACGTTTTTGATTTGATTTAAGCCACTCCTTTAAGGGACTTTTGAAAGCTTTAAAGCTTGGGGCCTCTCTCACTGTACAGTGGGGTAAAAAAAAGTATTTAGTCAGTCTCTGATTGTGCAAGTTCTGTTGTGAAAGTGTCGTGACACGGACCCACAACAGGGGGCATTAATGAACGGACAATGGATAAGCCAAAAAGTAACAATTTAATGTTGTGAATAACACAACGATGTATAGACAATAACAATATAGTGACTGTCAATCATACACCAGGTGACGTGTGGGCAGGCTCGACGATAGAAGACGCCTGGCGAGAGAAAAGCCGGATCCACACAGCTTCCACCGCCAACGGAGCTGAAGAACACTGGAGCCGCCAAGCCCTGCGCCCCAGGTGGCCGCTGTCTTCAGCAGTCAGACCTGGTACTGCTGGCAGAGAACAGAGACAGTCCAGATGAGTGTGAGGTCGCACACTCAGTAATCCCACAGTCTGTATTCAGTAAAGGAGGGAGAACCTCCACCTCCAATCACACACTCGTGCAGCTCCTGTCTAACCACTTATCTGGTTGGAGTGTGAAGCGAAGCCGTCGCTGATCACACCAAACGCCAATCCCACAGATAAGGCAAACACCACAGGATAACGGCTGCAAAAGAAGTTCAGACTATTACACAATGTTTTTGTTCAGCAGAGAAAATTACCTGACTGGTAGTTGATTTCTCGGCGAGGAGGTGGAGTTGCAGTCCGGCCTTTGTAGTGGTGGTGATGGGTGACAGCTGGTGTTGATAGGTGACAGCTGTCACTTCCAGCGGCTCCGATGCCCCCTCGTGCTTGGAGCCCGCACTCCAAGCAGGGCGCCATCTGGTGGTGGTGGGCCAGCAGTACCTCCTCTTCAGCGGCCCACACAACAAGTTCTCCTACTTAGAAAGATGAGAGAGGTCTGTAATTTTCATCATAGATACACTTCAATTATGAGAGACAAAATGAGAAAAAAAATCTTGGAAATCACATTGTAGGATTTTTAAAGAATTTAATTGTAAATTATTGTGGAAAATAAGTATTTGGTCAGCTGCAAACAAGCAAGATTTCTGGCTCTCACAGACCTGTAACCTCTTCTTTAAGAAGCTCTTCTGTCCTCCACCTGTTACCTGCATTAATGGCACCTGTTGGAACTCATTATCTGTGTAAAAGACACCTGGGGGTGGAAACATCATGCTTTGGGGCTGTTTTTCTGCAAAGGGGACAGGATGACTGATCCATGTTAAGGGAAGAATGAACGGGGCCATGTATCTTGAGATTTTTAAGCCAAAACCTCCTTCCATCAGTGAGAGCATTGAAGATGCAACGTGGCTGGGTCTTCCAGCATGACAGTGATCCCAAACACACCACTCAGGCAACAAAGGAGTGGCTCCGTAAAAAGCATTTCAAGGTCCTGGAGTGACCGAGCCAGTCTCCAGACGCAACCCCATAGAAAATTTGTTGAGGGAGTTGAAAGACTGTGTTGCCCAGTGACAGCCCCAAAACATCACTGCTCTAGAGGAGATCTGCATGTAGGAATGGGCCAAAATACCAGCTACAGTGTGTGCAAACCTAGTGAAGACTTACAGGAAATGTTTGACCTCTGTCATTGCCAACAAAGATGTTACAAAATATTGAGTTGAACTTTTGCTATTGACCACATACTTATTTTCCACCATGGGTTACAATTACATTCTTTAAAAATCCTACAATGTGATTTTCTGGATTTTTTTTCTCATTTTGTCTCTCATAGTTGAAGTGCACCTATGATGAAAATTACAGACCTCTCTCATCTTTCTAAGTAGGAGAACTTGCACAATCAGGGACTGACAAAATACTTTTTTACCCCACTGTAGTTGGCAAAGTGTCCCATTGGACGCTGCCTTTGTAGGGCAGAACATTTTGTGCAAAAGCTGTTTTTTTTTTTCCCACACAGACACTTCACAGTCCCCTCTACTCAGCTCTGGTGACCCTTGGACCAATTGTTCTATATTTAATATAATTTGCAAGAAGTGGAAGAGCCAACCCATGTAAAGTTTTATACGTATATTAGACAAGCATTTTTAAATTTTATAAAATTTTCAAAACTAAATAAGTTATACTTTGTTAAATTTTTACATTGATGATACGAAAATGGTCTTTTATCTAAAATTTTCAGTGCACTTTCATAAAACCTTTTAATCAGTTTTAGAATTGTCACACCTGTGAGAGACCAGATGGTTATGCAGTAACATGAGAAAAAAATCATACAGTGCAAGAACATCATAACCGCTTGATCTGTCATTGACCTCCTTATTTGGAAGTTAAACACATTGTATTTGATTATTTTAGTCATCATTTTAATATGATTTTTAAAGGAGAGTGTCGAGTCCGGCAACACTCCCAAATATTTGAATTCTTTAACTAACTGCAGTTCATCATCTCCATTGTACACATTGGAGCGCTCAATATTGGAAGCCTTTTTTGAAAAATACATACAGACATGATCTGTTAAGCCAATTTAAAATATACTTTAGGGCTGAAATAAGATTTTGAGCTGCTGCCTCAGGTGATCTTGCACTTGTGTAGATTACCGCATCATTAGCCTAAAGTTGTATATCCACATCCTCACAAACATTTGGTAGGTCATTAATGAATAATGAAAATAAAATGGGCCCCAAGATAGATCCTTGGGGGACTCCTATTGCACAATCTAATTAGGGGGATTTAATACCATTAACCACAGTGGCTTGTTTTCTGTTTGATAAATAAGATGCCATCCATTTTATGGCATGCTCACAAAAATTAAAAGATTGCAACTTTAATAATAAAATATTTTGATTCACTAAATCAAATGCTTTAAGTAAATCTAAGAAAACTGCACCTACACAATTGTTTTTATCCAAATGACTTTTCACTTTTTCCATAAACATTGTTATGGCAGTCTCAGTTGAACAGTGGTGGACACAGTTCCGATAAGCCGAAAACTGATAATGATCGAAGACAATGTTTTCATTATCGGATTATCTTTTCAGTTTGAAAACCATTATCGGACTAATTATCTTCCAATAAGTTTTTGTCCAATAATTTTTAGACCGTTAACATGGTAAACAAAGCTGAACAGCTACAAACGCTTATAAATTTTTAAGTCAGTTGAGCACCTACATGTTAATTGTTTTGTAGCAGATATGTAGTTCTACTCTCTGCAAAAAGAGGAGAGCTGCTTCTATAAGAAATCGCTGTATCTTCTGCAGGTAAAGGAGAACTGGTCACCAAAAAAGAAGAAGAAAAAACTCATTTTTTTAACCCCATACTGATACAACAGCAATATCACCCAAGTCATCCAGAGGCATACATTTGTAACTTATGGTTCAAATTTTAACAAAACTAATTTCGGACAAGTTATTTAAATTAATGTCATGTCTGAAGTTTTATAAAGTGAAAATATCAGATATATGTTTTAGTTTTAAAGTAATGCGCTAATTTTTAAGGTTTTAGTGTGGACATGCTGTGTCAAATCAAATCAAATCAAATCAATTTTATTTATATAGCGCCAAATCACAACAAACAGTTGCCCCAAGACGCTTTATATTGTAAGGCAAGGCCATACAACAATTACGTAAAAACCCCAAAGGTCAAAACGACCCCCTGTGAGCAAGCACTTGGCGACAGTGGGAAGGAAAAACTCCCTTTTAACAGGAAGAAACCTCCAGCAGAACCAGGCTCAGGGAGGGGCAGTCTTCTGCTGGGACTGGTTGGGGCTGAGGGAGAGAACCAGGAAAAAGACATGCTGTGGAGGGGAGCAGAGATCAATCACTAATGATTAAATGCAGAGTGGTGCATACAGAGCAAAAAGAGAAAGAAACACTCAGTGCATCATGGGAACCCCCCAGCAGTCTAAGTCTATAGCAGCATACGTAAGGGATGGTTCAGGGTCACCTGATCCAGCCCTAACTATAAGCTTTAGCAAAAAGGAAAGTTTTAAGCCTAATCTTAAAAGTAGAGAGGGTGTCTGTCTCCCTGATCCGAATTGCGAGCTGGTTCCACAGGAGAGGAGCCTGAAAGCTGAAGGCTCTGCCTCCCATTCTACTCTTACAAACCCTAGGAACTACAAGTAAGCCTGCAGTCTGAGAGCGAAGTGCTCTATTGGGGTGATATGGTACTATAAGGTCCCTAAGATAAGAAGGGACCTGATTATTCAAAACCTTATAAGTAAGAAGAAGAATTTTAAATTCTATTCTAGAATTAACAGGAAGCCAATGAAGAGAGGCCAATATGGGTGAGATATGCTCTCTCCTTCTAGTCCCCGTCAGTACTCTAGCTGCAGCATTTTGAATTAACTGAAGGCTTTTCAGGGAACTTTTAGGACAACCTGATAATAATGAATTACAATAGTCCAGCCTAGAGGAAATAAATGCATGAATTAGTTTTTCAGCATCACTCTGAGACAAGACCTTTCTAATTTTAGAGATATTGCGTAAATGCAAAAAAGCAGTCTTACATATTTCTTTAATATGCGCTTTGAATGACATATCCTGATCAAAAATGACTCCAAGATTTCTCACAGTATTACTAGAGGTCAGGGTAATGCCATCCAGAATAAGGATCTGGTTAGACACCATGTTTCTAAGATTTGTGGGGCCACGTACAATAACTTCAGTTTTATCTGAGTTTAAAAGCAGGAAATTAGAGGTCATCCATGTCCTTATGTCTGTAAGACAATCCTGCAGTTTAGCTAATTGGTGTGTGTCCTCTGGCTTCATGGATAGATAAAGCTGGGTATCATCTGCGTAACAATGAAAATTTAAGCAATGCCGTCTTATAATACTGCCTAAGGGAAGCATGTATAAAGTGAATAAAGTTGGTCCTAGCACAGAACCTTGTGGAACTCCATAATTAACCTTAGTCTGTGAAGAATATTCCCCATTTACATGAACAAATTGTAATCTATTAGATAAATATGATTCAAACCACCGCAGCGCAGTGCCTTTAATACCTATGGCATGCTCTAATCTCTGTAATAAAAGTTTATGGTCAACAGTATCAAAAGCAGCACTGAGGTCTAACAGAACAAGCACAGAGATGAGTCCACTGTCTGAGGCCATAAGAAGATCATTTGTAACCTTCACTAATGCTGTTTCTGTACTATGATGAATTCTAAAACCTGACTGAAACTCTTCAAATAGACCATTCCTCTGCAGATGATCAGTTAGCTGTTTTACAACTACCCTTTCAAGAATTTTTGAGAGAAAAGGAAGGTTGGAGATTGGCCTATAATTAGCTAAGACAGCAGGGTCAAGTGATGGCTTTTTAAGTAATGGTTTAATTACTGCCACCTTAAAAGCCTGTGGTACATAGCCAACTAATAAAGATATATTGATCATATTTAAGATCGAAGCATTAAATAATGGTAGGGCTTCCTTGAGCAGCCTGGTAGGAATGGGGTCCAATAGACATGTTGATGGTTTGGATGAAGTAACTAATGAAAATAACTCAGACAGAACAATCTGAGAGAAAGAGTCTAACCAAATACCGGCATCACTGAAAGCAGCCAAAGATAACGATACGTCTTTGGGATGGTTATGAGTAATTTTTTCTCTAATAGTTAAAATTTTATTAGCAAAGAAAGTCATGAAGTCATTAGTAGTTAAAGGAATACTCGGCTCAGTAGAGCTCTGACTCTTTGTCAGCCTGGCTACAGTGCTGAAAAGAAACCTGGGGTTGTTCTTATTTTCTTCAATTAGTGATGAGTAGTAAGATGTCCTAGCTTTACGGAGGGCTTTTTTTTATAGAGCAACAGACTCTTTTTCCAGGCTAAGTGAAGATCTTCTAAATTAGTGAGACGCCATTTCCTCTCCAACTTACGGGTTATCTGCTTTAAGCTGCGAGTTTGTGAGTTATACCACGGAGTCAGGCACTTCTGATTTAAAGCTCTCTTTTTCAGAGGAGCTACAGCATCCAAAGTTGTCTTCAATGAGGATGTAAAACTATTGACGAGATACTCTATCTCACTTACAGAGTTTAGGTAGCTACTCTGCACTGTGTTGGTATATGGCATTAGGGAACGTAAAGAAGGAAACATATCCTTAAACCTAGTTACAGCGCTTTCTGTTGTGTGGGCCGCTGAAGAGGAGGTACTGCTGGCCCACCACCACCAGAGGGCACCCTGCCTGGAGTGCGGGCTCCAGGCACCAGAGGGCGCTGCCATCTCACAGGAGCAGCCGGGGTGACAGCTGTCACCTACGACAGCTGTTACCAATCATCTGATCCGCAGTGGTATATCTGCAAGACGTCATCTCCACTTCTCGGCTGAGATATCGCTCTACCAAGGAGGTAACGATCTCAGCTGACTGTGTTGATTCTCTGACAGGAATATCTATTGCTTGTGTGTTTTGGACAGCAGATATTCTGTTTCTTTTTTCGACGAGAGGTGGAGGTGGCATTCCCACCATACGTGTTGCTGGGTGCACACGCACCCACATCTAACTGTTTTTGTTCCTCGCCAGCAGTACCAGATCCGACAAGCGGAGGCAGTGGCCACCTGGGTGTTCGGGACTTGGCGGCTCCAGTATTCCCGGGGTTTGGTGGCGGAGGAAATCGTGTGGTTCCGGTTCTGCTTTGGACGGACGTCTCTTATCTTTGAGCCTGCCCACACGTCACCCTTGTAATTGACTGACTGTTAAATTTCACATTCGCCGTGTTGGTTGTGTTTTTTCACAACAGTAAAGTGTTGTTATTTGACTTCCTTCATTGTCCGTTCATTTGCGCCCCTGTTGTGGGTCCTTGTTCCTACACTTTCACAACACTTTCTGAAAGACTTCTAGTGTAATGAAACTTATTCCCCACTGCTGGGTAGTCCATCAGAGTAAATGTAAATGTTATTAAGAAATGATCAGACAGAAGGGAGTTTTCAAGGAATACTGTTAAGTCTTCAATTTCCATACCATAAGTCAGAACAAGATCTAAGATATGATTAAAGTGGTGGGTGGACTCATTTACATTTTGAGCAAAGCCAATTGAGTCTAATAATAGATTAAATGCAGTGTTGAGGCTGTCATTCTCAGCATCTGTGTGGATGTTAAAATCACCCACTATAATTATCTTATCTGAGCTAAGCACTAAGTCAGACAAAAGTTCTGAAAATTCACAGAGAAACTCACAGTAACGACCAGGAGGACGATAGATAATAACAAATAAAACTGGTTTTTGGGACTTCCAATTTGGATGGACAAGACTAAGAGTCAAGCTTTCAAATGAATTAAAGCTCTGTCTGGGTTTTTGATTAATTAATAAGCTGGAATGGAAGATTGCTGCTAATCCTCCGCCTCGGCCCGTGCTACGAGCATTCTGGCAGTTAGTGTGACTCGGGGGTGTTGACTCATTTAAACTAACATATTCGTCCTGCTGTAACCAGGTTTCTGTAAGGCAGAATAAATCAATATGTTGATCAATTATTATATCATTTACTAACAGGGACTTAGAAGAGAGAGACCTAATGTTTAATAGACCACATTTAACTGTTTTAGTCTGTGGTGCAGTTGAAGGTGCTATATTATTTTTTCTTTTTGAATTTTTATGCTTAAATAGATCTTTGCTGGTTATTGGTGGTCTGGGAGCAGGCCCCGTCTCTGCGGGGATGGGGTAATGAGGGGATGGCAGGGGGAGAGAAGCTGCAGATCGGTGTGTAAGACTACACACCTCTGGGTATTGGATAAGCTCAGTACGTTCACGACATGAAAAATGCATTTGAGACACTCTGATCAGGCTCCACAGATAACAGCATTAAACTCTAGTGCCTAAAACTCTTGTGAATATATTCTCTGGGTTTATAGACATTGTGTTTGCATTTATTAAATTCCACGCATCTTAAACGTAGCAAAGTAGCAGTAGACACAGATTATCTGGAATTTTGTTTTGGCAAGTCTCTACTGCCATCTACTAGCCAGTAGCATTCATGGCAGTATTCAAACTGAAGCTGGGCTGATATTTTCAATCACTGTACTCGGTTTCAGTTCAAACTGTACCACAGAACCGCACGGTGTAAAAGTTCAGAGCCCCCGATTTATGTTCTCACACACATTGTACATTCAAAAAACACACGTCGGACTCGTGTTTCCAGAAGCAAAACATAAACAGAAGCTTTTTTTTTTTTACAAAAACTCTTGATGGGAGACATCAAAGTTTAAAACAAAACAAAACAAAAAAACACCATTACAAGACAGGTCTGCGGTGTTTGCACAGGCATAGTGCGAGAGGTGAGATGTATACTATATCCATGTATACTAAACGATGCAGGATGTGTGATTAACCTGAAATTCGGTGCGATCCAAAAAATTCTTACACCAATGAAAAATCAACTGAAAAAGGACCAAAACTCGCACTGGCACCAGTAGATCATGGCAGTGTTATATTTATTTTGATACCGGTTATATCAGACAGTTATCTAATTACAACTTTTTTTGAAAATGCCTTTTTTTGGCATATTTTACAAAAGCACATTTATCTGTAAACACCAACACACGACACACCTCACGTTATTGTGTTGGTTGACATAACCAATCAGTGTTAGCGGAGGCACATTTTACCCAGAATGCCATCTGTCTGTGTTTGTTACAAAACTTCAGAATTAGTGCATTATTCAACATTAAAAGATATATGTTACATCTTAACTTTGCACAAATGACAGAATTGACATTAATGGAGTTATTCTATCAGTATTCATTTTATATACACCAAATCATAACTCAAATCATAACTGCTTTATTTTCAAAGACTTCGGCCTGACGGCAGTGTTGTGATTGAGTAGAGAGTTGAGCTTTGTGGCTCCTCTCAGCTGTGTTTGTGCTGGAAGCCATGTAGTAAATTGGAGCAGCAGGGGCTAGGACACTCAAAGACAGAAGTGCTGACTCATTGTTTGGGTCTGTTGTTGCCTTTGATGGTTTCAGAAGCAATCATGGTGTTAAAACTCAAAATCAGCTTGTTAGTAGTTGCAAGTCTACCAGAGACAATATTGGAATTTATCGGTTATCTGTAACTTATGATACATTTTTGGGTGGTTTATCATTTTAACTTTATCAAAGATAACTTTTCAGTTATCGGATTATCTGTTATCACAGTTAATTTTTTGGTTATCTGTGCCCACCACTGCAGTTGAATGATACGAGTAAGTACGAAAACCAAATTGCATGGGATGCAGAGTAGTTTGTCCACTTTGTAGATGTTGAATCAATTGCTTGGTGACCCACTTTTCAAGGACTTTAGAAAAGACTGACAGTATGCTGATTGGTGTGTAGTTATTATTTTTGTCACCCACCTTAACGATCGGTGTAAATGTGGCCATCTTCCATGTCTGTGGTACAGTGAAATGCTCAGCTGACAAATTTATTAAATGCGTAACTGTATGTGCTGGAGCCATTTTATGTGTTTTTAGGAATCCAGCATCAAAGCCATGATGGTCTTTAGCTTTGGACTCCTTCATGGCATTTATAATCTTTAGAGTTTCAACCTCTGATATTGGTTCTATATTAAATGTTTGACTGTGTCCTGGATTGTTGTAGGTTATTTCAGGCGATTTGAAACATGCTGCCATCAATTCAAAAGAGCGTAGAAATGATTAATTCAGCTGGTTATTAATTTTCAATTCCAAATCATTTCCATCTTTCTTTTTTTGCCTCACTAAAAGTTTATTAATATTTAATATATAATAATATAAATAATATAATATTTGTTTTCCATTTCCATTTGCGTTTTGCATTATTGTGATACCAAATTTGCTTTTGCAGGTACGTATTAGGTGATCTTCCATTAGGTCATCTTCCATGACCTAATGGCCATGGAAGATTCCAGTAAATTTTGGAGGTGATCCAGATCCAGATTCTGGATCATGTTTTACTTTATGTTGGCTTTTACTGTTAGCAGGATTCCGTCAAAACTACTGCACAGATTTTGAAATTTTCATCAGATACATATTATGCCAAGGAAGACTCCATTTAAATTTCGGAAGTGATCTAGTTCGGATCCACAATCTGAATTAAGATTTCACTTTATATAGGCTTTGAAGGATTACGTCAAATCTACTTCACAGATTCTCACCAAATTTGCACCACAGATACATTATTAATGCATGGAAGACTCCACTCAATTTTAGAGGTGATCTGGATCTGGAATGGCAGGCATCAGAAATCTCTGATTGCTCTTTTTTTATTTATCTGTCTGTCTTTTATGAGGATTACATCAAAACTACTGCATGGATTTTGATGAAATTTTCAACACCGGTGCATATTAGGCCATGGAAGAATCCAATAAATTTTGGAAGTAATTCAGATTCTGGATCAAGTTTCACTTTTATAGGATTTGAAGGATTACTGTTAGCAGGATTACATTAAAAACTACTGCACAGATTTTGACAAAATTTACAGCACATAACATATTAGACCAAGGAAGATGCCTTTAAATTTTTGGAAGTGATCCAGATCTGGATGCAGAATCTGGATCAAGATTTCCCTTTATATAAGCTTTGAAGGATAACTTCAAAACTACTTCACGGATTCTCATCAAATTTGCACCACAGATAGATATTACGGCATGGAAGACTCCATTGACTTTTGGAGGTAATCTTCCAGATTGCGATCCGGATTTTGGGTCAAGATTTCCCTTTATGTAGGCTTTGAAGGATTACTTCAAAACTACTTCACAGATTCTCACCAAATTTGCATCACAGATACATATTACAGCATGGAAGACTCCATTAAATTTTGGAATTCAACTGGATCCAGTTCTGGATTCTGGGTCAAGTTTCACTTCATAGGCTTGTAAGAATTAGGTCAAAACTGCTTCACGGATTCTCACCAAATTTGCACCACAGATAGATATTAGGGCATGGAAGACTCCACTGAATTTTGGAGGTGATCTGGGTCTGGATCTGGATTCTGGAACAAGATTTACTTTTATGTAGCCTTTGAAAGATTACTTTAAAAACTGCTTCACAGATTCTCACGAAATTTGCACCACACATAGATATTAGGGCATGGAAGACTCCATTGATTTTTGGAGGTAATCTTGATCTGGATTCCGATCCGGATTTTGGGTCAATATTTCATGATAGATGTTAGGCTTTGAAGGATTACTTCAAAACTACTTCACGGATTCTCACCAATTTTGCACCACAGAAAGACATTTGGCCATGGAAGATTCCAGTAAATTTTTGGAGGTGATCCAGATCTGAATTCTGGATCATATTTTACTTTATATAGGCTTTGAAGGATTACTGTTAGCAGGATTACATCAAAAACTACTGCACAGATTTTGATGAAATTTTCTACAGATACATATTAACATATTACGCCAAGGAAGACTCCAATAAATTTTTGGAAGTGATCCAGATCCAGAATCTGGATCAAGATTTCCCTTTATATAGGCTTTGAAGGATTGCATCAAAACTACTTCATGGATTCTCACCAAATTTGCACCACAGATAGATATTAGGGCATGGAAAACTGGAAAAATTTTGGAGATGATCCAGATCTGGATTGGCAAATGTCATAAATCTCTGATTGCTCTTGTTTATTTATTTATCTGTCTGTCTGTTAGCAGGATTATGTCAAAACTACTGCACGGATTGTACGGAGCATGTGGCCCAATGAGATATACAGCGTTATATATAGATCGGTGTTTACGGTGTGTTTTGGGTCGTTGTGAACTTTGAGCCCTCCCAGCATGCACCACGCAACCTCGATGCTGAACTGGCTCATTGATGAGGGACATTAGATAGAGAGTAAAATTGAAAATTTTATTTGAAACTGGTGTGCGACGTTTGTTCCACTAATTTGAAAATCACAGGGTTATTCTATCGAATTTTAGAGGTGGATGTAGTTTTTTCACTTTCATCTTTTTTTCTCTTCTTTTTTTTTCTTTTACTGTCTTTTTCCATTCTTTCGCTCTCTTTTTTATGTGACGATGGGGATGAGAAAAACTGGTCCATACTCCAACACAGTAGGTGGCGGTAATGCACCTATATGAGCGTTTTTTAACCACCCCACCACAAACCCCGAAGACGAAGAATATTAGAATATTGACTTGTTTTTGGCGAGTCAGGAGGGCAGTTTGAAGTTCTTTAGATCACTCACTTTAAGCCTTTTTAACCGCACTGAAAGACGTGAAGTCACCGTTTGTTGTTATTAACCATTTTGCCATACATGGCAGTTACTGCTGTTGATATCGGGAGTATTTACGTGAAGACGGGACGTTAGCTAAGCGATGCTAACTGTATCTTTCAAGCCAGTATAGCTCAAAGGAGTCTGTGAAAGATGGCGAGTGTGCACGAAAGTTTATATTTCAACCCCATGATGACAAATGGAGTGGTGCACGCGAACGTGTTTGGTATCAAAGACTGGGTGAGTCCGTATAAGATCTGCGTTCTGTCTTTGCTGCACGAGATGACCGCGACCAAGATCCCGCTACCGGAGAGGAGGAGGCTCAACAAACTCATCCTGCCCCTGCTGCTGGTAGGTTCGAGGCTCAACAAACTCATCCTGCTCCTGCTGCAGGTAGGTTCGAGGCTCAACAAACTCATCCTGCTCCTGCTGCTGGTAGGTTCGAGGCTCAACAAACTCATCCTGCTCCTGCTGCAGGTAGGTTCGAGGCTCAACAAACTCATCGTATAGCCCGGCAGCAGGGGCAGGATGAGTTTGTGGAGCTTCGAACCTAAAATACGAAATGGGGCGAAATGGAGCTTGATAATCACTGAATGGAGCAGACTGACTCCAAATATGATTAAATAAGATTCAATTAAGTACTTTTATTTAATTATTTTTAAGCAAAATGGGGACTGATAACGAAACAGGAGTAAAATGTACTGAGCGCATCTCACAAAAAAACAAAAGCCAAACAATTAAATAAAAGTACTTATTTGGAGTCAGTCTGGTTCACTCTGCTCCATTTTGTTAGATTTTACCCCCATTTCGTGATTATCAGTTCCTGTTTCGCTCCATTTCATATTTGAGTATGGCCCCTTGCTGCAGGTAGGTTCGAGGATCGATGAATTCGTGTTGCCGCTGCTACACATGGCTGTCATCATCTGCACAATACACACACCAAAACAAAACCAGTACACACACCAAATCTGCTCTGCTGGCAAAATGTAAGTCCCTTTTCTGTTGTTTATGAATTAATAAAATATCAAATGACAAGGATCTATTTTAACTGTTGAATGGTATGTTCCAGCTTTTACCTCATGAAATATTCGTGCCATTGAACTCATAAACATTCATTATTTGTATACTAGAAACACCACAAAGCAAGACAACAGTGTACAATGTTGTGTGGCCGGTCTACTGAGAGGAAACTCCGTTGAGTGAGTGAGTGAGAGAGAGAATGTTTGCCATGTCAATAAAGCGCAGTTGAAATTGAATTGAGAGAGAGGGAGATATAAACCACCGTAATCCCAAAACAGGTGTGGGTTATGTCAGCTGGATATGAGACTCTTTAAACTCATTCTGTTGCAGAGAGTATGTAATCTTGCTTTGATATTTTATTCTGCACTTGCTTCAAGTGTCTCACTGGTGCATCTTATTTATTCAGGGTCCAGATCTGAGTCTTGGCCAGTTTCTTAAGACTGTACAGGAATCCTGCCCTCAGACTGCTTATACTGTCAAACTCAGGTAAGATTTTCATTGGATTGGATTATATGTTTTTGTGCTGCAAGAATTTTCCATATAGATGCTTGATTGTGAATTAATTAGCACAGTGAGGCATTAAGCCTGCCCACAGTTTCTATTGCACATTAGGTCAAAACTGGAACATTTTTTTTTCCTTTTTTGGACATGTTGTAGAATATGTAAATTCAAACATTATGTCCCATGAAGGCCCTGAGGTTCTTACTTGCAAATGCCAGTGTCGCTGACTGAACAGTCCCCCTAAAAATTGGTCCCCCCGATGACACGGTTCATGGATTATCACCTCCTTTCTGCTTCAAACTGCACTCCAGTCATCATCTATCTCAGCGACTGATATCTGAAGCTTTTGTACCACAATCATTTCCACATAAATTCAGCATTATTTCATCATAGAAGGCGGCAGAAGTGATCAGTGTGCCGCTGCAAAACAAGCAGCTCGCTGTTGCGTTCACTGCACGTTGGACATTTCAGAGCTTCACGGAATTGCACCTTGTTTCTGCTTAAAACTGACTTCAGAATGATTTAAGAGGTTTTCCCTTTATCATCTGATGGTTAATAATCCCATTAATCCATTTGATTGCTTTGGGTGAAGAAACACCGTCTCAAACGTGCTGCTGTGGTTCCAAATGACGCATGCGCAGATGCAACACGTGGACGATTTTTAGGGGCTGACCATTCGGTCTGCAACATCGTGACCTCTGAAAATGGATATGCTGCTATCAGTTTCAATTCAATTTAATTTATTTATATTGCAACATAACTCATACTGAGGTGTTGCACATGGTTGTGGTCTAACCTTACCAACCTCCCTGAGCAAGAACATAGGCAACAGCAGTAAGGAAAAACTTCCTCATCGCTTTTTATGAGGGGATGTAGCGTTCAGCATGTCAGTCTGTCTGTTTTTGCTTGACCAATTTCATTCATATAAGAGTCTACAACCCCAATTCCAATGTAGTTGGGACGTTGTGTAAAATATAAATAAAAACAGAATACAGTGATTTTCAAATCCTCTCCAACCTATATTCATTTGAATACACCACAGAGACAATATACACTCAACAAAAATATAAACGCAACACTTGGTTTTGCTCCCATTTTGTACGAGATGAACTCAAAGATCTAAAACTTTTTCCACATACACAATATCACCATTTCCCTCAAATATTGTTTACAAACCAGTCTAAATCTGTGATAGTGAGCACTTCTTCTTCTTCTTTGCTGAGATAATCCATCCCACCTCACAGGTGTGCCATACCAAGATGCTGATTAGACACCATGATTAGTGCACTTAGACTGTCCACAATAAAAGGCCACTCTGAAAGGTGCAGTTTTGTTTTATTGGGGGGGATACCAGTCAGTATCTGGTGTGACCACCATTTGCCTCATGCAGTGCAACACATCTCCTTTGCGTAGAGTTGATCAGGTTGTCAATTGTGGCCTGTGGAATGTTGGTCCACTCCTCTTCAATGGCTGTGCGAAGTTGCTGGATATTGGCAGGAACTGGTACACGCTGTCGTATACGCCGGTCCAGAGCATCCCAAACATGCTCAACGACATGTCCAGTGAGTATACCGGCCATGCAAGAACTGGGACATTTTCAGCTTCCAAGAATTGTGTACAGATCCTTGCAACATGGGACTGTGCATTATCCTGCTGCAACATGAGGTGATGTTCTTGGATGTATGGCACAACAATGGGCCTCAGGATCTCGTCACAGTATCTCTGTGCATTCAAAATGCCATCAATAAAATGCACCTGTGTTCTTCGTCCATAACAGACGCCTGCCCATACCATAACCCCACCGCCACCATAGGCCACTCGATCCACAACATTGACATCAGAAAACCGCTCACCCACACAACGCCACACACATTGTCTGCAATCTGTCCTGAATAGTGTGAACCGGGATTCATTCGTGAAGAGAACACCTCTCCAACGTGCCAAACACCAGCGAATGTGAGCATTTGCCCAGTCAAGTCGGTTACGACGACGAACTGGAGTCAGGTCGAGACCCCGATGAGGACGACGAGCATGCAGATGAGCTTCCGTGAGACGGTTTCTGTCAGTTTGTGCAGAAATTCTTTGGTTATGCAAACCGATTGTTTCAGCAGCTGTCCGAGTGGCTGGTCTCAGACGATCTTGGAGGTGAACATGCTGAATGTGGATGTCCTGGGCTGGTGTGGTTACATGTGGTCTGTGGTTGTGAGGCTGGTTGGATGTACTGCCAAATTCTCTGAAACGCCTTTGGAGATGGCTTATGATAGAGAAATGAACATTCAATACACGAGCAACAGCTCTGGTTGACATTCCTGCTGTCAGCATGCCAATTGCACGCTCCCTCAAATCTTGCGACATCTGTGGCATTGTGCTGTGTGATAAAACTGCACCTTTCAGAGTGGCCTTTTATTGTGGGCAGTCTAAGGCACACCTGTGCACTAATCATGGTGTCTAATCAGCATCTTGATATGGCACACCTGTGAGGTGGGATGGATTATCTCAGCAAAGAAGTGCTCACTATCAGATTTAGACTGGTTTGTGAACAATGTTTGAGGGAAATGATGATATTGTGTATGTGGAAAAAGTTTTAGATCTTTGAGTTCATCTCATACAAAATGGGAGCAAAACCAAAAGTGTTGCGTTTATATTTTTGTTGAGTGTATTTAATGTTCAAACTGATAAACTTTATTGTTTTTGTGCAAATATTTGCTCATTTTGAAATGGATGCCTGCAACACGTTTCAAAAAAGCTGGGACAGTGGAATGTTTACCACTGTTACATTACCTTTCCTTCTAACAACACTCAATAAGTGTTTGGGAACTGAGGACACTAATTGTTGAGGCTTTGTAGGTGGAATTCTTTCCCATTCTTGCTTGATGTACGACTTCAGTTGTTCAACAGTCCGGGGTCTCTGTTGTCGTATTTTGCGCTTCATAATGCGCCACACATTTTCAGTGGGCGACAGGTCTGGACTGCAGACAGGCCAGTCTAGTACCCGCACTCTTTTACTACGAAGCCACACTGTTGTAACACATGCAGAATGTGGCTTGGCATTGCTGAAATAAACAGGGATGTCCCTGAAAAAGATGTTGCTTGGATGGCAGCATGTGTTGCTCCAAAACCTGGATGTACCTTTCAGTATTGATAGTACCATCACAGATGTGTAAAGCCCAGGTTACACATAGACGGTTTTGTCCGCGGGTAGTACGTAGACCGAAGTTCGCGGTAGTTCCGGCTGTTTTTGTGGTGGAAAGGGGCGGTGCAATTCGCCGGCGTTTTGAGCGCCGTACTAGCCGCAAATACGTAGATAAAACGCCGCTAAATCCACCGAATAAAGCGGAGTTTTGACGCCGTAGCATCCGGCACACGTCAGGCAACGGGGGTTAATACTCAGTTCTATCCTTTACAATCGCAGGTTAAGACGCGTGTGAGAACGGCGGTGTTCTGCTGCCGCTGATAATGCCCTGTGTAACGCTGGATTTATCCAGGCAAATCCTGCGTTACTCCAGGAACTTTTGCTTATAGGCACTGCCCCCAAAGTATAATAGGCTGAAGCAGCTGTCAGTGCAGGGGGAGGGAGTGACAGGGAGCTCATCTCTCAGCCTTTTCTTTTCTCTCCTTTTCCCCTCCTCAACGTGTTGCTCGTTTCCACCACAGGGCTACCCTCTGCTTCTGAACCAGACCTCTTGGTAAGTCCTTGCCGCTGCCAATTTTATTTTAGGAGGTATACTGGAGCTTCTCTGCAAAAATATCTGGAGCTGGCCGCGAGTGAGAGACCTGCATGCAGCGCGCTAGCGTTTTTATACTGACCGCCGCCTATCTGCCATTTGGAACGCCGTTAACCGGGAGGTGGCATTTAGAACAGCGTACTGTCCGCTAGCGCCGCCGTTTTGTCTTCCTCTGTCACTGGTTAAAATGCCTTTGAGGACGCCGATGTGGGCTCTATCGCCGTTTTACACGCCGTTGGTTAGGGATACAACGCCGGCCGCCAATTACGGCGGTGTAAACTGCGGCACTACAGGAAGGGGCGGGATGACACGGCGATTAAAAAGTATCAAACGCTGTTGTTCGCGTTGTCGCCATCGTCAGGCCACTTCTCCGGGAGCGCTCCCGGAATTATTCGACATGTTGAATAATTTTTTCGACGATTCCTGGTGAAGCCGGAACCGAACCACGCCCCCGTGCGCCGGCGTTATATACTGCGTTTGATCCCTAAAATGGCCCGGAGGGGGCAAAATCTCTGCTGGGACGCTTCCGGGAGAGTTTACTGTCTATGTGTAAACGGGGCTTAAGTTGTCCATCACAGATGCTGGCTTTTGAACTTAGCGCCGGTAACAATCTGGATGGTCCTTTTCCTCTTTTGTCCGGAGGACATGGCATCCATGATTTCCAAAATCAATTTGAAATGTGGACTCATCAGACCACAGCACACTTTTCCACTTTGAGTCTGTCCATTTCAAATGAGCTCGGGCCCAGAGAAGGCGGTGGCATTTCTGGATGTTGTTGATGTAGATTGATGTTAGAGTTTTAACTTGCACTTGTCGATGTAGCGACGAACTGTGTTAACAGATAATGGTTTCTGAAGTATTCCTGAGCCCACGCGGTAAGATCCTTTACACAATGATGTCGATTTTTAATGCAGTGCCGCCTGAGAGATCGAAGGTCACGGGCATTAAATGTTGGTTTTACGCCTTGCCGCTTACGTGTAGAAAGTTCTCCAGATTATCTGAATCTTCTGATTATATTATGGACTGTAGATGATGGAATCCCTAAATTCCTTGCAGTTGAACATTGAGAAACATTGTGCTTAAAGTGTTGGACTTTTTTTTTTTTTTAATGCAGTTGTTCACAAAGTGGTGATCCTCACCCCATCTTTGCTTGTGAATGGCTCTGTCTTTTGGGGATGCTCCTTTTATACCATCATTTGTTTCCAATTAACCTGTTCACCTATGGAATGTTCCAAACAGCTGTTCTTTGAGCATTCATCAACTTTCCCAGTCTTTTGTTGTCGCTGTCCCAGCTTTTTTGAGATGTGTTGCAGGCATCCATTTCAAAATGAGTAAATATTTGCACAAAAACAACAAAGTTTATCAGTTTGAACATTAAATATCTTGTCTTTGTGGTGTATTCAGTTGAATATAGGTTGAAGAGGATTAGCAAATCATTGTGTTCTGTGTTTATTTTGATTTTACACAACGTCCCACTTCATTGGAATTGTGGTTGTACTTGTATGATCCCCCACACCAGTGGATTCCAGTGACCTTGGGGTCAGTTTCAAGGTCACAGCAAGATAGTCAAGATATTGCCATTGCCACCCTTGTTAGTTAAGGATGCGACTGATCCGATCCAGTATTGAGCTTGGCTTCTGATATGACGTAATTCACGTATCAGAAAATATCGATCCAACCTGCAATGTTTTCCGATACCGTAGATGAGCCACTGTGAAACCTCTCAACTGCTACTGCTCTCTGCTTTGTTTGCTGTCGAGTATGAGGAGGGGAGGGGGAGGTTTCTTAGAATGCCTTGTGATTGGAGAGCGGTGTCAACTCAGAACATGGCGGCATTTTGGGTTCAGCTGCGCTGAACTACTGAATGAACCTTAAATGTTTTCAACATTTTTTTAAAATCATTTAACAACTATCAAAATAAATATAAAAATAGCTGCTGCTCTGTAACTTCGTGTCATGCAATGACGTGCGTGACAGTTTTGAAGTTCTCTGTCTCTGGATTATGCTTTATTATGGACTAATTTGATTCTCAACAAGCTTTTCTTTCTACAATCATCACCTCCAAATCAAAGGTAAGCTGTACATTTTCCTCTTTTACTGACTTTGTGCTGTAAATGTGCAGACTTTTCTGATCCATTTATCAGCATGCGCGCTAATATAATATGATGGGAGACAAAGGACTAAAAGCAGAAACGTGTCAAATCACAGCATTTTGTGTATGATTTAATAGCTGCACATCAGGCTTCAGGTCCCAGTCTGAACACCATTTGAAACAAATAAACGGTCAGACTTTTAATCACAATTACTCCTGCCCCACTTTCCACAAATTGGTGTGTGTCAGTGCTGAACTTTAATTTGTACCTCTGTTACTGTGCACATCCAGACTGCTCTGGGTTTTTAATGGAAATAACATTGTGATCGGATGAGACATTTATCCTGTGTGAGCCATATGTATGTAAGGGATTAGTTACAGTCAGGAGGCACCGAACATCTACACGGAATCCTGAATCGGGACTCATTTAATTATCGGGTCAAAAATTCCTCAGAATTTTTTTTTTTTTTTTTTGGCATATGTATTTGATCCATTATCAAAATACATGCATGCATGCATGTAATGTGTGATCAGGGCTGAAGGAGTGAAGGCAGCAAAGTGTCAAGTCACAGCCTTTCACTGTGTTTGATTTAATAGGTGCACGTCAGACTGTGGCTCTGAGTCTGAGCATGGTGTGAAAAAAGTAGATGGTTGGGCTTTTAATCACAGAAATGACTCCAGTCCCACATGCGAGGGTTTTATTGGAAATACTGTACACTGCGATCGGACGGGACATTTTATCCGATGTGAGTGAAAAATCTGTTGTATAAAATCCATTATATACTGCGTTTATTACATGAAAAACATTTGGATTTTTTTGGCCAGTGACTGTGAATATCTGGTTTATACGATGATGGTTAAGTGAGTTTTACTATACATAAATTTACCTCTCAAAACTTTGACGATATCGGCTTCCATCCCACACAGCTGACTTTATTTTCCAAAATTTTTCTTCCGTTCGGATCTGAAGGGAGTCTGTACATCTTGAAGCCCTTGCTGTTTCTATTTGTGCCTCCAAATGCATTTTCAGCAAATAAATAAATAAAATAGCCAGATTTACATGCAGACACATTAACAGCGAATACTATTTTGAACCCAAGATGGCACCATGAGTCACGTGACCGATTTTTTTTTTTTTTTTTTTTTTCCCCTCGACTCCTCATGTCATCACTTTCTCTATCAAGGCACTCCATGGTTTCTGAAGCCAAGCTGTTTGAGAGAGCTCTCTTCCGCAGTGTTCAAAGCCACGGGTGACGGCAAATTTCCGCCCGGGTCTCGGGTTCAAATTGTCTGTTCGTTGAACACGGATTTTCTGAAAAATTAGCTGAATTGTTGCTCAAAATGATGGAGACGGAGAGAGAGAGAATGAATGAGACAGGCGGAGAGAGCGAATGAGAGAGAGAGGACTTAATTTTTTATTTTTACTCTGAACACTTGTTTGTGATTTCACTGATTAATATCCCTTTGAGCAGGTGGAATCAGTTAATCAGTGAAATCACCTGGTGGAATCAGTGGCTGCAAAGAGAACCTGCACCCTCTTGGCCCTTTCTGGAACAAGTTGCCCACCCCTGATTTAGACTGTCCTTGGCTAAATGTTGTGGAGTTATAGAATAAAAACAGCAAGAATGACAAAGGATAATTTCAGTTTGTATGGGGTCAAAAGATAAAGTTGTTCCAATTTTTGTAAAAAGTAATGCATATTATGCACTGGGTCTCAGCATGGTTTGAAAAAAAATAAACGTCTGGACTTTTAATAAAGGAAATACGTTATGTGTTTTAACCATTTGTGCTGTTTTTAAGAGGATGCCTCTGTTGTTGACTGTGTCGTAGGCTGTTGTAAGGTTTACGAAGGTGGTTCCTGTTATTTGTTTTGTTTCATATCTGTCTTCTGTGAATTGGTTTAGGTTCAGTGCCTGGTCACAACAGGAGCGTCCAGGCCTGAAACCTGCTTGTTCTGGTGTAAGTTTTCTGATATGCGGTCTTTCATATAATTTGTATGTTGAGCATAGAAGGACATTATACAATAGTTTTTGGACTGGTTGTGGAGAGGGATGCTCGACTTGAAATTTGATTTTCTGCTATAAGCCTGTTGCATAAGCATAGGGGATGGTGTTAGGACCATTATTTTCAAATACCCATTCTACTATATGGTAATGTTCGAACTGGGCAACTCAGACTCACTTTATTGTCACTCAACCCTTACAGGCAGAATAGCGGGGGATATAAGGTTAACATCGTGCGTTTTTGGTATGAAAACAT